>NC_069501.1:568691471-568969946 GCF_027579735.1 Bombina bombina
AGCAGCAAGCTTAAAGAAACAAAGTGATACAAATCTCCAATAATTTTATGAAAAGTTTAAATAACTGCTCTGTTTCTTTCATTGACCTGAATTCCCACAGATACTTGTTCATTTAACCCCTTGTAACACTTTCACCCACACCTTGGTCTGTCTGCCTGGGCATCTAGCTATTTTTTTCATTATTTCTTATATAGAATGGGTGGTACAGCCAATCAGAAGTCATACATAATATCAGAGCACCCTCACACGCATCTGCTTTGGAAGAGTCACACATTGGTGTATCAAGAAGTCACATGTTGTAACACTCCATTCCCTGGCACAAGTATAAGTGGGCATTCAGATCCTGGATAGAGACACTACAGTTAATTAAACCTTTAAAGTAACTTCATTTCTTAAAAATATTGGATCTTAGTGACCCTTTAAAGTACTTTAAGCATGTTTGTGAATATGTTTCTGTTGCTATGTACATGATTGAATGCACAGGCAGGTAATTATGAATTCAAGTCTTACTGAGGGGAACAGTACAGTGGATCCTACCTGGATCTCTGCTCCTTACCCAAAATATAACTGAAGAGTCCTTTATTTAGCATTTTAGTGGAAGTCCGATTTACTCCAGTGCTGGAAACATCTGAGAATAAGGAATTACATCACACCACTAATAACCTAAGTCATATTAAGGGTCAGACATCTTAGTACTTTAGTATTTGTACTTTGGGATGTTTATCTCTAAGACTGAATTAAAAATCATCACTTAAAGGGACAGTAAAGTCAAAAATAAACTTTTCATGATTTGGATAGAGCATGCAATTAAATTTAAACAACATTGTAGCTTTGTTATACAATGTACAAAAGACAAGTGCTGAGCTGTTATTAGCCTACCTAGTTTTACTATTCAATAAAAGATACCAAGAGAACAAAGCAAATTTGATAACAGAAGTAAATTGGAAAGTTGTTTAAAACTGCACATTTTATCAGAATCATGACAGTTACATTTTCCCTTTACTGTCCCTTTAAAGCAACATATGAAATCTGATCTTACTTAAACATTAAGAAAACTGTTACACAAGTGTCACTTTCAACCAATCACACAGCCTGTACCTCATAAGGTATTTACTTTACACTAGATGCTAAACAGTGGAAAATTATTTTTGCGTGCATAGTTTGGATATGTCTGTAACCCCTACAAAGAGGTTAGACACATAGAAAAATCATGTTAGTGGCAATGCACTCCACAGCTGAACATGGCTGGGGACTGATGGCTACACACATATGCTTCCCCTGATTGGCTAAGCAGCCATTTTTAGTTCATGGCCAGTAAATGTAATGCTTATACAGAACTGAAGTTAACTATTCCTTTAACCTTTCTGTGGGGGTTAAATCCAGTTCTGTTCAAGCAATAGTTCAATAATAAATGCTCTAGAACAGGGCTCGCCAAACCCAAGCGCCAGGGAGTCGCTGGCGTTTTAAAATTAGGCCATTGGATTCAATGAAATGATTTCTTTAATTTATTAATTTTGTGGGCAGTGAAGATGATGCAAATTGCTTAAAGTACCAATAAACACAGTAGATTTGCATAATCAACAAACGCAAGTTAACAAGACAATGCAATAGAACTTAGTCTGAACTTCAAATGAGTAGTAGTTTTTTTTCTGACAATTTTAAAAGTTATGTCTTTTTCCACTCCCCCTGTATCATGTGATAGCCGTCAGCCAATCACAAATGTATAGACATACCATGTGACCGCCATCAGCCAATCACAAATGCATATTGGTTTAGTCTGTAAATTCTTGCACATGTTCAATAGGAGCTGTGGTGACTCAAAAAGTTTAAATATAAAAAGACTGTGCACATTTTGGTAATGTAAGTAAATTGTAAAGTTGTTTAAAATTGCATACTCAATCTGAATCATGAAAGTTTAATTTTGACTTGAATGTCCCTTTAAACATTTTTGAAGTTGTTAAAGGGACACTGTAATATAAGTTTTGTTTCCTTTATCAGCTGCATAGTATTAAATGCATGGGGACTTTCTCCTTTAGGTTTATTTTTGCATTTGAGAATAGTTGATGTTGCTTAACCCCTTCACCCAAACTGACGTATATATACGTTGTGCGGTACTTTGGCTATTGTACCGCACAACGTATATATACGTCGTCGCTTCAGGATGCTCCAGCACTCTCGGCTGTTAAGTTACAGCCAAGATCTGGAGCTCCTGAAGCTTCAGGCATCTGCAGCATATTGAGCTGTAGCACGATCGGTGCTCCGCCTCCATATGAGGGCAGATGCCTGATCGTTACAGACGGTGACACTGTGTGTGTCATCATCTGTAATGATCTTCTGCTGGAGCTTGTGGGAGGTGTGGGGGGGAGTTGGGTGGCGAAGGCGGTCTAGCAGGAGAGACGGGAGGAAGTGGGAGGGGCCCTATGCTACTGAAAAGTTAAAATAAAGATACAGGGAAGGATGGGGGCAGCTACAATACAGAAAAGGGGATCTGGGGGTGTGGGGGCCCCCTAACTAAAGATCGCAAGTGGGGGGAGGTGAGGGTTATACTAAGCTACAGAAAATATATATAAAAAAAAGGGTTTTATAGGTACTGGCAGACAGCTGCCAGTACCTAAGATGGTGCCTAACAGTTAGAGGGGGGAATGTCAAGAGAGCTGTTTGGGGGATCAGGGAGGTTGGGGGGTAATGGGTGATCATACACTGGTGAAATATATTTTTTTTTTAAAAAAGCATTATTTTTTCATACTAGCAAACTGTCTGCCAGTACCTAACATGGGGGTTACCAGTGGGGGGGTGGGGGAGGGAACAGTGCTGTTTGGAAGAGATCAAGTAGGGATTAGGGGGTGGGGAGTGTCAGGTAGGAGGCTAATCTCTACACTAAAGCTAACATTAACCTTTTAAGCAACCTAATTAACCCCTTTACTGCCGGGAATAATAGTAGCGGCCTTCTAATTACCAAAAAGCAATGGAAAAACCATATATATCTGCTATTTCTCAATAAAGAGGATCCCAGAGAAACTTTTACAAACATTTGTGCCATGATTACATAAGCAGTATGTAAATAATTTCTGTGAGAATTCCAAAGTTTGTGAAAAAATTACCAATTTATTTTCTTTGATGGCATTTGGCAGTGAAATGGTGGCATGAAATGTACCAAAATTGGCCTAGATCAATACCTTGGGTTGTCTACTTAAAAATATATATATAAATTTGATAGGTAAATAAAAAAAACAAGGCTCTATTTCTTTTTAAATGGATTGATAGCAAAATTGCTTAAAAATGCTCTGGTATTTTGAGCAAGTTTTTGTCTGGAAGTCCCGGTAGTGAAAAGATTAAAGGGACACTAAACCAAATTTTTTTCTTTCACGATTCAGACAGACCATGCAATTTTAAGCAACTTTCTAATTTACTCCTATTATCAATTTTTCTTTGTTCTCTTGCTATCTTTATTTTAAAAAGCAGGAGTGTAAGGCTTAGGAGCCGGCCCATTTTAGATTCAGCACCATGGATAGCGCTTGCTTATTTTTGGCTACATTTAGCCACCAATAATTAACCGTAACCCTGGTTCTGAACTAAAAATGGGCCGGCTCCTAAGCATCACATTCCTGCTTTTTAAATAAAGATACAGGAAATAGTATAAGGAGCGCCCAGAGAAAGGCTAAGGCAAGGTTTAAAACATAGAATTTAATGTATACTATGAGTAAAAAGTTATGGATTTTGCAAAACAAAAATGCTTCACAAAACTCATAAGTAAAATGTTACAAAGTACACTAACGCCCATAAACTACCTATTAACCCCTAAACTGCCACCCTCCCACATCCCATCTATTATATAAACCTATTAATCCCTAATTCGCCACCCACCAACATCGCCAAAACACTATATTAAACCTAAATGTATAAATAACAAATCCCAGCACCTGAGACTTAGGAACAACATTTTCTTGAATTTCTTTATTGTTCAACAGATATATATTAAATATTTTTATCTACCCAGGTGTGAGGCTCACATTTTTTAAAAAAGTTTCCAATTTACTTTTATTATCAAATTTACTTTGTTCCCATGATAACATTTGTTAAAGAGATACCTAAGTAGGCATCTGGAGCACTACATGGCAGGAAATAGTGCATGCGCTATCTGAATCATGAAAGTAAAAATTTGGGTTTCGTGTCCCTTTAAACCCTTAACGACCAAGAACGTGCCAGACATGTCTTACAGAAAACAGTTAACAACCAAGGACGCACGTCCTCTGGGGTTTTAAGCTCTGAAAGCGATTGTGATCACTTCCAGTCACTTTCAGGTTATTGCAGTGATCGCTGGAGCAATTCCTTCTGATGTGGATCCAGTTCCGGTATTGCCAGGATGGCGTTGGGAGTGCTCGAAGGGGGGCGGGAGCGTGCGCACGCTACTTAGTCTATTTAATGCATAAGGGAAGGAGGGAGAGGGAGGGGGGTTAAGTCTTGGGGAAAAGGGATCTGGGAGGGGGAGGATATTGAGGGGGTGCAGCTACACTACAGAAAAATGTATTTTTTATATATAAAAAAAAAAAACGGTTTCATAGGTACTGGCAGACAAGAAGGTGGCAAATTGGTAGAGGGGGAGGGTAAGAGAGCTGTTTGGGGGGATCAGGGAGGTTGGGGGCTAGGGGGTATCCTACACTGAAGAATATATTTAAAAAAATAAATTAAAAAAAAGCCTTTTATTTCAGTACTGGCAGACTTTCTGCCAGTACTTAAGATGGCGGTGACAATGGTGGGGTGGGGGAGGGCAGAGAGCTGTTTGAAAGGAGTCAGGGAGGGATCATGGGTGGGATGTGTCAGGTGGGAGGCTGATCTCTACACTAAAGCTAAAATTAACCCTACAAGCTACTGGGCATTATACAAGTGTGGTGCGCAGCGGCATTTAGCGGCCTTCTAATTACCAAAGAGCAACACCGCCCTATATGTCTGCTATTACTGAACAAAGGGGATCCCAGAGAAGCATTTACAGCCATTTGTCCTATAATTGCACAAGCAGTTTGTAAATAATTTCAGTGAGAAACCTAAAGTTAGTAAAAAAGTAAACAATTTTTTTGTATTTGATCGCATTTGGCAGTGAAATGGTGGCATGACATATACCAAAATGGGGCTAGAGCAATACTTTGGGTTGTCTACTACACTACACTAAAGCTAAAATAAACCCTACAAGCTCCCTAATTAACCCCTTCACTACTGGACATAATACAAGTGTGGTGCGCAGCAGCATTTAGCGGACTTCTTATTACCAAAAAGTAATTCCAAAGCCATAAATATCTGCTATTTCTGAACATAGGGGATCCCAGAGAAGCATTTACAACCATTTGTGCCATAATTGCACAAGCTGTTTGTAAATAATTTCAGTGAGAAACCTAAAGTTTCTGAAAAAGTTAACGATTTTTTTTATTTGATTGCATTTGGCGGTGGAATGGTAGCATGAAATATACCAAAATGGCCCTAGATCAATACTTTGGGTTTCTACTAAAAAATATATACATTTAAAGGGATATTTAGGGATTCCTGACAAATATCAGTGTTACAATGTAACTATCGCTAATTTTGTTTAAAAAAAATGGTTTGGAAATAGCAAAGTGCTACTTGTACTTATTGCCCTATAACTTGCAAAAAAAGCAAAGAACATGTAAACATTGGGTATTTCTAAACTCAGGACACAATTTAGAAACTATTTAGAATGGGTGTTTTTTGGTGGTTGTAGATGTGTAACAGATTTTGGGGGTCAAAGTTAGAAAAAGTGTGTTTTTTTTCAATTTTTTCATCATATTTTATATTTTTTATAGTACATTATATGATATGATGAAAATAATGGTATCTTTATAAAGTCCATTTAATGGCGAACAAAACGGTATATAATATGTGTGGGTACAGTAATTGATTAAGAGGAAAATTACAGCTAAACACAAACACTGCAGAAATGTAAAAATAGCCCTGGTCCTTAGGGGTAAGAAAATTTAAAAATGGCCTGGTCACTAAGGGGTTAATGAAAGTAACACTCTTTATTCTCAAGAACATTCCCATTCAAATGGATTGTTTCAACAGGAGGAGAAGTCCATTCATTTTTTTGAAAGTAAATTCATTTGCTCGACTGCAAACTAAATTTTCACGTGTCGGGTTTGCGCGAGTGAAGAGCTAGTGCAAAGTGTAAGGTTTAAAAAAAAAGTGCACCAAACACAACAAAAATACATTAAAATAAAGTTTTACACTCATATATACACTATCTGCTAAAATAATTCAAATAAATATTATTACATTTTTTTATAAGGGTTAAAAGGTATATGGTATATGACAAGGTGTTTGAATGGAAAGGGTTTTACTGTGTATGTGTGTGTATATATATATGTATATATATATATATATATATATATATCTTTCATACAGGTGGCGAGAGTCCACGATACATTACTCATGGTATTACCCTTCTTTACCACTAGGAGGAGGCAAAGATTCCCAACCCCCAAGAGCTCTATAAAACCCTCCCCACCTTACACATACCTCAGTCTTTCATTTACCTCCGCTGGAGGTGGTTGAAGAATGAAGATGTGCGTTTGATTCTTCAGAGAAAAGGGGTTTTAAGTATATATTGAGGCCCTGTTTCCCCTCAGAATACAATGCTTGACAGAGGGATGGATTTGGAGTATGGTTTATGATTCTTTGTTTCACCTCATGGAAAATTTTTCATAAACCCTCTATAATCGGTCACAGGGACTTGTCTTTTGCCTCCGTTTATGAATCTACAATATACTCCTATTTCTATAACATCTGCTGATATGTTTCAGTACTGGTTTGGCTGTTTGCTGCTTGTATGTTAGTGGATCTGTGTCTATTGAATAGTGTTGTAGTGCTTCCTTCCATAAAAAGTATTTTGAAGGCTGCAGATTTTGAAGCGTTTCGCTGCTCTCTCACTTTTAAACAAGCAGTAATGGTATTTCTTATGGAACTTCTGCCATGGTTGCGCTCAGATATCACATGGATTTGTCCTGCAGCCTTCTACTGTGGGATTTTGGTATTTCTTACTAGATTTCCTCTGCAATTCCCGTATCTGCACTGGATGGACTCTTTGCTAGATACTGCTGCAGCTGCATGTCTAGTAAATCGGTGGAGGGGTGTTTTTTTCAGGTAAATGCTTTAACTTAGCACACACACACCCAGGGGCTGTTTGTAGGTACTCTGTCAGGTACAACATAGCCAGGGGACTCACTCTGTTTCTCCTCTTGACACACTTTTTTAACTATTTTGCAGGTTTTAAAACATAACAGACTATACTGAACGGCTTTATTAACTCTCTGGCAGCTCTGTGGAGACTTCTTTTTAGCACCTTTCTGCAATAGGTGTTTGGCCCTTTAAGATGTTTTAGAACTTTGTGCAGTTTCTCAAGCTATTTTAAGTATGGTCCCTCTTGAAAGTGGGGGAAAAAAGTGTTATCTTTGTGTTTTTCATTGCCCTCTTCATCTGCGGTCAGACCTCTTATCTTAAGGTCCATTTTCCCATCCAGATCTCAAGTCTTTGAACTTGATGGTATGACAATTTATCACTTGATCCTTAGGCATAGGGGTGTCTCTGATTCTGTGATTAAACCATAATTCAAGCTTGTAAACCTGTAACTAAGAAAATCTGGAAGGCTTTTTATTTCATGGTGTTTTCAGAATTCCTAGGATTCTAAAGTTTTAGATCTAGATAAGGGTCTACCTGCCAGTTTTCTAAGGGGAAGTTTTTCTGCTTTATCAGTTTTGTTCCACAGAAAGTTGACTATTCGTCCTGATGTCCATTGTTTTGTTCACGCTCTGGATCATAATAATCTGTTATCAAGCCTATTTCTCCTCAATAGAATCATTTTTCTGGTGTTAAGGGTATTGCAGGTTCCTCCTTTCCAAACCTATGCATAGTCTGGTCATTTATCTACTTTCTTCAAAAGTGTTATTTCTTTTGGCTATTTCCTCTGGTAAAAGAGTTTCTGAGTTACCTGCTCTTTTTTGTGATCTTCTTTGATGATTCATCAGGATAAGGCTGTTTTTTCTGTCTTCATTTTGATTTCTTTGCTAAGGTGGCTTCTTCAGAAAACTGTTCCTTCTCTGTGTCCTTATTCTAGGTATACTTCTGAGAGACCTTTGAATTATTTGGATATTGTTTGGGCACTTGAATATTTCATTTCTGCTTTTAGGATTTTAGACAAACTTTTAGTTTGTTCTTTCTGATCCTAGGAAGGGTCTGCTTTAGCCTTTTGGTTAAAACTTTTGTTTTTCAAAGCTTTTTTGGAGGGAGGTCTGCCTCCGCTGCAGTAGATTTCTGCTCATTCTACTAAGTCAGTTGCACTTCATGGTCTCTTACATATGTACAGTAAATATACAGTAAAAGACATAAAAAACATATGTATACATATTTAGACATGTATATGTATGTATCTCTATGCTAAAACCCTTTGCCCGCCTTCTTTTCCTAACACTTGAAATCTAATATCTTTGAGCCCTTATAACTTTTATTGAAATTGTTTTTTAAAATAATATTTATTAGATTGTGTTATTTGAGTGTCAAATGTATTTTTTTATGTGTTTTGTGCAACTTTTTTTAACAGTGACATTTTTCCTATATGAGTAATCAAAGTTTCGATTTAGGATGATGTTTTACCTTGTCATTATTTGATTTTGTTTTATTTATGTTTATTTTCTTTTTTTTCTTTTGAGTATTGTTTTCTGAAAGAAAAGGTACAAGCATCATTCCAGAGATCTTTCAATACTTATCAATGGTTTAAATTATCATAGATACATAGTTGCCTTTCTTAATCATTTCAGTGTTATGCTGTTTTAAATCCCTTTTTAAAACTAATTTTCCAGTCTGTGTTTCCTATTTCTACAGGTTTTATTTGGGGTGAAATTAAGAAAATGTGGGACGGTGGATTTAACAAGTATGTGTATGATTGGTGGAACCTCATGGATTTTGCTATGAACTCCCTCTATCTTGCAACCATCTCTCTTAAAAAGTGTTTTTATTTTTTTTATGCTACTCTACGTCACCATATCTCTATAGTCTTTTGAACAAACTGTCTAATATTTTTCACATTCTGATAAATATGTGCCATATAAACTATCATTAAGCCTGAAAGTGTTTTACTAATCCACAATGAAATAAGCTAAACATTAAAATAAATCAATTAATTTAAATTAATTAAAATAATGGAAATAAAAGGAAAAAAATTGTAAATGCCCATGTGTGTTCCAGCAGTCTAGAACAGCTCAGTACTTTCCCATTTTGTAATCATCAAAGCCCTGTTGTCTCAGCTGACCACTCAATAGTCCCTCTTTCATAGTGGTCCCTGTTTATTAACATGGGGTCTTTGGCAACTGCCAGTGTACCCAGCCATTAAGTGCAGAGGGCATGCATAACATAGCTGATGTCCATCTTGGATGGGGGAAAGTGCAAGAATGCTCATTGTGCATGTGAAGTTAGCCTGTCCGCTGCAAGCTGTGCTTACCGAAGGGAGCTAGCTGGGGTCGGGTGCTCTGATTCACGCATTCGGCCTATATTGCACTTACTTTAGTGCAGTTCAAATTGTGAGTAGTCTTCCTCATGTGAGAAGCTGTGGTTGGTGGAGTAGTGAAATACTATACCATTTGGGCACCTTCTCTTTTTATTATTTTGCTGTATCCTTTTGCAGTATCTTTCTCTATTCCTGAGCAAGCTGTGCTTATCGGAGGGAGCTAGCTGGGGGGCTCTGATTCACCCAGTCTACCTATATTGCACTTACTTGAGTGCAGTACAAATTGTAAGTAGTCTTTTTTTTTTTTTACTTTTTAAACAAGCTTTATTGAACAAAATCATCAAGAGTACAAAAACAGAGCAAACATAGTATCAGGCCAGGAGCAATAGTAAATGTTCAAATAGCCAAGTACGATGCACCCCAACGTCTTAGGGTATTGTAGCAGTAAACTCTTAGAGTACTCTGAGTCATATATTTGAAAAGGAAAGCTTGACATTTTAACATTTTCTTTTTTTCTTTTTGGTAACATTGAAGTGAACATCAACATATTTCTTTTTTCTATCAAAGAAAGCAGAGTGGAAAATGAGAGTACCAGTGTTGCAAACTTAAAACATGAATTACATTTTTCACACAATGAACGCATAGTAGAAAATAAAAAAATACAGTCA
Source organism: Bombina bombina (assembly GCF_027579735.1). Classification (NCBI taxonomy): domain Eukaryota; kingdom Metazoa; phylum Chordata; class Amphibia; order Anura; family Bombinatoridae; genus Bombina; species Bombina bombina. The sequence continues at coordinate 568,701,645 of NC_069501.1, forward strand.
TATTACAAAAAAAAAAAAGAAAACAATACGCCAGCATTATGATGTTGTAGCTTAAAACCAGAACCTTTGGGACCATTGAATGCTAGAAAAATAATGGTATTGCATGCTGCCAGAGTCACCCTAGGTCGTCAACCCAACGTTAAGCTTATGATTATGGGGTCACTAGTAGAGCTTGGGTCTCGTCAAAGGCCTAAGTCCGTAGTCATAGCTGACCTAGCGTATACCTCATAATCTAGAGTTGGGATTATATATAAATATAAAAGTCCAGTCAGGACACTGGGTAACGAAGACACAGGGATTCGAAGTAAATTGTGAGTAGTCTTTCTCGTGTGAGAAGCTATGGTTGCTCAACAGCAGTAGTGAAATACTATACCATTGGAGCGCCTTCTCTTTTTACTCTTTTGCAGTATCCTGGATTTACATTTGGAGAAGAGCTGATCCTTGATGTGATTTTAATTTTGGATAAAAGCCTGAACCAGCGCCTTTATTATGTGAACTTCTTTACAGTGGGACACATTTTATATATTCTTTAATTTCTAATTAGAATTTTCAACTAAAGATTAATAATTCAAATTTAAATGGGCTTAACGTGTATTGTATTCATGTTTAATATTGAAAATTCTAAATTATTATTCTCTATTTGAAAATTCAAATTCAAATTTTAATTTGAAATTTACACCTATATTAGTTAATTAAGCCACAAATGGTGTTAATTTTTAATTTGAATTTTCAAGTAGAGAATAAATTATAGATGAAGAAGGTTAATGATCAATATGTTTTTGTATTGTTACAATTTTGAATTTATCAGTAGATTTGTATTAGTCTTTATTCAAATTTAAAATTAAATATGATTAAAAATGTATTGTATTTATTTTTATATTGATAATTCGATATTATTATTGTCTATTTGTAAATTTGAAATACATTTGAATCCAAAATGTACACCTCTGTTAATATAGTTACTAAAGGTGTTCATATAAAATTTTAATTTTAACTAAAGAATCATGATTTTTAATTCAAATGTATTAACTAAGAGGTGTTAATTTTGAATAAAATTTTAATTAGAAATGTCTATCTGTTATTGTTAATATAATTACTAATGGTGTTAATTTTAAATTTTAACTAAAGAATAATGATTTTGGATTCAAATGTAGAAAGTTAATTGATGGTATTAGCCTTTGTTCAATTTGAAATGAAAAATATTTTATATTCATGTTTTCTGGTCAAATTCGAAATTATTATTGCCTAGTTGAAAATGTAATTAAAATTTGAATTTAACTCCAAAAGTATATTAACTATTAAATGTATCCAAAAGTACTTCTGGGCTTCACAGGAGACAAGCAGGCAAGCAGCAATCCATAAAGATAAATCACATATCACCAACAGCAGTATAGGTAAAAGTTAAAACTTTAATTGGGGTACAATTTAAAAACAAAAGGGAGCCTCAACTCCATAAGCATGAGGTCAGGGTCACAGCAAAAAAGACTGCAGACATGTTTAGCGTGGTGCTCCACGCTTGATCACTGCTGTCTAAATGCTGTGTACCTGGCCTCTATTTAAAGAGACATCAATTAATTAAAAACAAATCAGTTAACCCTTTCCTGCTTGAATTGAATATTAAAGGTACACCTATATATATATATACAAAGAACTATAGGGAATTATTGGGACCCCTACTTTGTATGACAAGCACTATATAGGCTACATTGTATGTTAAAATATCAAAAAGTTTGGCGTGTTAATGCAATCTACAGCGGTCAACTGAAGAAGTCTCCCTTTTGAAAGACAAATGTCCCATCCAGTGTGAATCAATTAAAATGTAACTTTTATTAAGCAATTGTAAAAAAACAAATATTTACAGACCTGGATCGAGTTCTTAGTAACAGTACTGTGTACTTTAGTAAATACCTCCAATTCCCACTGTGGCGTCACTAGACGCGTTTCGCCGAAGCTTTCTCAATAGTGACATTGTATGTTATACTTAAGTCCTAGATTATATGAGAATACTGTGCAAATTTTTTTTATATACAACATGGTTACCAATACTGGTCCCGAAATAAACAAATTAACATCACTTTCTTTATTTATTCCCTGGGGGTGCTTAGTATTTAACAGGAAGATCCATTGTGCTTCTTTGTAACTAAGTTTATACTCCCTGTCTCCGCCACGTTTGTGCTGGGGGACATGATCAATTGCTTGAATAGAGAGCAATGATGCATCTCCTTGGTGCATTGATTTAAAGTGTTTTGACACAGGTGTGTATATATCTGGGTTTTCTATGTCCCTTATGTGTTCTAGGGCCCTATCCTTCAGGGTTTGTTTGGTTCTGCCCCCATATTGAATTTGGCACCCCCTGCAGGTCAAAAGATAGATGACATGGTTGGAATTACAATTTAATTTACATCTAATATCATATTCATGTTTTGTGATGGTAGATTTAAAATGTATACCCTCTATGACATAATTGCAAGTTTTGCACCGCTGCGCTTTACATTTAAAAAAAAAAAAACAGTCTATTTGGTAGCCAGGTTCTGGTATTTATAACAGGCAGATCAGAGGGTGCTACCATGTTGCCAATTGTTTTGCCCTTTTTGGTAACAAATTTACATCCTTCCATGGCCACTTTCTCAAGGCAAGAGTCTACTGCTAATATGGGTAGACTTTGTTTTGTAATGTTACAAATCTTGTATTCCAAACTGAATGAAGTACTGAATACTACTTTGTTCTCTAAATTTCCTTTGTGTCTCATATCTGTTTTCTTATATTTTAACAGATTCTCTCTAGGTATTAAGTCTACCTCTTTTTTGGTGTTTTTTAATAGGGTATCTGGGTAACCCCTTTTTCAACAGTCTTTCCTCAAGTACCTTACACTGTTTTTCATAAGTTTCTGTGTCTGAGCAGATTCGCCTGGTTCTAATAAATTGGCCTTTAGGGATGGCTTTTTTTGACGTGACCAGGGTGGCATGATCTGAAATGTAAAATTGCATTGCCCCCTGTGGGCTTCCAGTATACTGTAGTGCTTATTGTATTGGTCCTTGGATCCACCATCAATTCCAGGTCCAAAAACCTTATTTCAGTTTTATGCTGTTCAGCTGTAAACCTTAAATTCATATTATTGGAATTGATGGTCTCCAATAAATTTTCCACACTTTTTTCATCTCCATTCCACACCACCAAGAGGTTGTCAATATATCTGCCATAATAGGCAATGTAATGTTTGTGAAGGTTGTCATCTCCCTAGATGTGGCAGGCTTCCCACCAACCCATAAAAAGGTTGGCATAGGAGGGGGCAAATTTTGCCCCCATAGCTGTGCCACGTCTCTGGAGATAGCAACTACCACCAAACATGAACATTGCTGTGACCCGGACCTCATGCTTATGGAGTTGAGGCTCTGTTTTGTTTTTAAATTGTGCCCCAATTAAAGTTTCAACTTTTACCTATACTGCGGTTGGTGATCTGTGATTTATCGTCATGGATTGCTGCTTGCCTGCTTGTCTCCTGTGAAGCCCGTAAGTACTTTTGGATACATTTGGTTTGCAGAGTGCGCCAGTTACGGAGGCGTGTCTTACTGGGCTCCAAGAATAGCAGTTGGAATTGTACAGCCTACGCTGAAGAGAACGCAGCTTGACAACACAGACCCCCACAATTGGTAAGCGCCACTTTTCCCTTGTTATTTGTATATTAACTATCACCTAGATTACAAGTTTTGCGCTATAGAGGGTGCAAAATGAACGCAACAAAAGTTGCATTATTTCACCCTCCATATCGCTGCCATTACAAGTTTTTGAAAAGCTGCCTTGTGCGTGTGATTAACCCCTATTCCGCTGCACCCTGACATCGTCACCACTATAATAAAGTTATTTACCCCTATTCCCCCGCACCCCAACATCGCCCACACTATAATAAAGATATTAACCCCTATTCTGCTGCTCCAGACATTCCCGCCACTAAATAAAGTTATTAACCCCTAAACCTCTGGCCTCCCACATCACTGCCACTAAATAACCTATTAACCCCTAAACTGCCAGCCCCCCACATCGCAAAAAAATTAATTAAAATATTAACCCCTTAACCTAACAACCCCCTAACTTTAAATTAAAATGACAAGATCCCTATCTTAAAATAAATATAAACTTACCTGGGAAATTAGAAAAACCTAAGTTTAAACTATATATTAAACTAACATTACTATTATACTAAAATTAAAATAACTATCAATTAAATAAATGAAAAACCTAACACTAGTAAAAAAATAATAATCTACAGTTTCAAAAAATTAAATACACTAAATTACAAAAATAAATACTAAATTACAAAAAATAAAAAAATTCTAAATTATGAAAAATAACAAATTAAATTATCCAAAATAAAAACAATGACGCCTAATCTAATTGCCCTATAAAAATAAAAAAGCCTCCACCTAAAATAAAAAAAACCTAGCCTACAATAAACTACCAATAGCCCTTAAAAGGGCGTTTTGTAGGGCATTGCCCTAAGGAAATCAGCTATCTTCCCTGAAAAAAAATACAAAGACCCCCCAACAGTAAAACCCACCACCCATCCAACCCCCCAAAATAAAAAACCTAACTCTAACAAAAACCTAAGCTACCCATTGCCCTGAAAAGGGCATTTGTATGGTATTGCCCTTAAAAGGGCATTCAGCTCTTTTTCTTGACATTAAAAGGGCATTTAGCTCTTTTAAGAAAAGCCCAAACCCTAATTTAAAAAAAAAACCCACCCAAAAAAAAGTTTAAAAAAACCTAACACTAACCCCCGACGATCCACTTACAGTTTTTGAAGTTCGGACATCCAGGCGGCAAGGTCTTCATCCATCCAGGCGGCATCTTCTATCTTCATCCAGGCGTCATCTTCTATCTTCATCCCGGCGGCGCAGAGCGGGTCCACCCTGAAGACATCCGGCGCAGAGCATCCTCTTCATACTGTCGCCACCGTATACTGAATCTTCAATGCAAGGGAGCCTTTTCAAAATGGCCTAACACTAACCCCTGATGATCCACTTACAGTTTTTGAAGTTCGAACATCCAGGCAGCGAGAAGTCTTCATCCATCCAGGCTGCGAGGTCTTCATCCATCCAGGCGGCGTCTTCTATCTTCATCCAGGCGTCATCTTCTATCTTCATCCCGGTGGAGCGGGTCCATCCTGAAGACATCCGGCGCAGAGCATCCTCTTCATACTGTCGCCACCATATACTGAATCTTCAATGCAAGGGAGCCTTTTCAAAATGGCCTAACACTAACCCCGACGATCCACTTACAGTTTTTGAAGTTCGAACATCCAGGCAGCGAGAAGTCTTCATCCATCCAGGCTGCGAGGTCTTCATCCATCCAGGCGGCGTCTTCTATCTTCATCCAGGCGTCATCATCTATCTTCATCCCGGCGGCGCGGAGCAGGTTCATCCTGAAGACATCCTGCGCAGAGCATCCTATTCATACGGTCGTCACCGTATACTGAATCTTCAATGCAAGGGAGCCTTTTCAAAATGGCGTCTCTTGCATTCCTATTGGCTGATTTGATTTTTGAAATTCAAATAAGCCAATAGGATAAGAGATACTGAAATCATATTGGCTGTTCAAATCAGCCAATAGGATGAGAGCTACTGAAATTATATTGGCTGATTTGAATAGCCAATAGAATTTTAGTAGCTCTCATCCTATTGGCTGATTTGAACAGCCAATAGGATTTCAGTAGCTCTCATCCTATTGGCTGATATGAATTTCAAAAATAAAATCAGCCAATAGGAATGCAAGGGACACCATTTGGAAAAGGCTCCCTTGCAGTTGAAGATTCAGTATACGGCGGCGACCGTATAAAGAGGATGCTCTGAGACGGATGTTTTCAGGATGGACCCAATCCGCGCCACCGGGGTGAAGATAGAAGATGCCGTCTGGATTAATATAGAAGACGCCGCTTGGATGGACGAAGACGTCACTGCCTGGATGAAGACTTCTCGCCGCCTAGATGTCCGGACTTCAAAAACTGTGGATCGTCGGGGGTTAGTGATAGGTTTTTTTTAAACTTTTTTGGGTGGGTTTTATTTTTAGATTAGGGTTTGGGCTTTTCTTAAAAGAGCTAAATGCCCTTTTCAGGGCAAGAAAAAGAGCTGAATGCCCTTTTTAGGGCAATGCCCATACAAATGCCCTTTTCAGGGCAATGGGTAGCTTAGGTTTTTGTTAGAGTTAGGTTTTTTATTTTGGGGTTTGGTTGGGTGGTGTGTTTTACTGTTGGGGGTCTTTGTATTTTTTTCAGGTAAAAGAGCTGATTTCTTTAGGGCAATGCCCTACAAAAGGCCCTTTTAAGGGATATTGGTAGATTATTGTAGGCTAGAGTTTTTTATTTTAGGGGGCTTTTTAATTTTATAGGGCTATTAGATTAGGTGTAATTGTTTTTATTTTGGATAATTTCGTTTGCTATTTTTCGTAATTTAGTATTTTTTCTATTTGTAATTTAGTATTTTTTATTTTTGTAATTTAGTATTTATAATTTTTTGTAACTGTAGATTTAATTTTTTTTAGTAGTCTTAGTTTTTTTTAGTAACTAGTACTAATTTTAGTATAATAGTAATGTTAGTTTAATTTATAGTTTAAATTTAGTATTTTTTAATTTCCCAGGTAAGTTTTTATTTATTTTAAGATAGGGATCTTGTAATTTTAATTTAAAGTTAGGAGGTTTAGGGTTAAAAGTTTAATTTAGCTTTTTGCAATGTGGGGGGCTGGAGGTTTAGGGGTTAATAGGTTTATTTAGTGGCAGTCATGTGGGAGGCCAGAGGTTTAGGGGTTAATAACTTTATTATAGTGTGGGCGATGTTGGGGTGCGGGGGAATAGGGGTTAATAACCTTATTATAGTGGCAGCGATATCAGGAGCGGCAGATTAGGGGTTAATAAATTTATTTTGTGGCGGCGATTTCAGTGGCGACAGATTAGGGGTTAATAAATGTATGTAGGTGTCGGCGATGTCAGGGGCAGCAGATTAGGGGTGATTAGACGTGGGGTTTATGTTAGGGTGTTAGGTTTAAACGTAACTTTTTTTTCCCCATAGACATCAAGGGGTTGCGTTACGGAGCTTTTCATTCCGTGATCGCAGGTGTTAGTTTTTTTTCTAACACTTTTTCCCCATTGATGTCTATGGGGAAAGCATGCACAAGCACGTCAAAGCAGCGATTGGATTTTGAGCGGTATGGAGTTCATCGCAACCATATCGCACGCACAAGGTGGCTTTTCAAAAACTCGTAATGACAGCGCTATGGAGGGTGAAATAACACAACTTTTGTTGCGTTTGTTCCGCACCCTCTATAGTGCAAAACTTGTAATCTAGTTGTATATTAACTAAAGGTGTTAAATTGTGTTAATTTCAAATTTTAATTTTCAACTTATGAGTAATCAATTCAAATTTGAATGTAGAAGGTTAATTGATGGTATCAGCCTTTATTCAAATACAAAATTAGATGTGCTTTGAAAAGAAATTTGAAATTATTATTGTCTAGTTTAAAATTCAAATTTAGCATTATTAGTAGCTATGTTAACTGAAAGAGGTTTTAATTTGAATTTCAAATTTGACTTCGAATTTCTCACCAATAGTAGATGTTAATAATTTTGAAATTAATTAACGCATCTATTAATATTAACTAATACATATTTCTTTCATGTAATTGGCAAGAGTCCATGAGCTAGTGACGTATGGGATATGCAATCCTACCAGGAGGAGCAAAGTTTCCCAAACCTCAAAATGCCTATAAATACACCCCTCACCACACCCACAATTCAGTTTTACAAACTTTGCCTCCTATGGAGGTGGTGAAGTAAGTTTGTGCTAGATTTCTACATTGATATGCGCTTCTCAGCATTTTGAAGCCCGTTTCCTCTCAGAGTACAGTGAATGTCAGAGGGATGTGAAGGGAGTATCACCTATTGAATGCAATGGTTTTCCTCACAGGAGATCTATTTCATAGGTTCTCTGTTATTGGTCGTAGAGATTCATCTCCTACCTCTCTTATTCAGATCGACGTTATACTCTCATATTTCATTACCTCTACTGATAACTGTTTCAGTACTGGTTTGGCTATCTGCTATATGTGGATGGGTGTCTTTTGGTAATTATGTTTTAATTACTTAAGACACTCTCAGCTATGGTTTGTCAATTTATGTATTAATATAAAGTTCTAAATATATGTGTTGTACTTATATTTGCCATGAGTCAGGTTTATGTATATTTCCTTTTGAAGACTATAAGTTTCATATTTGGGAAAAAAACATATTGGGGTTTAGTCTTTTTTTCAAATTGACTGCTTTTTCATTACATTTTCACGGGCAGAATTAGGCTCGTGAGGCGCAAAATGCTGATGTTTATTGCGTCATTCTTGAATTTTTTTGGTGCGAAGGGACGTCCGGTGACGCAAGTTCGTAATTTCTGGCGTCTTAGTTGACGCCGAGTTCCTTGTACAAGGTGCGTCTGCAATGACACGAGTGTGTCATTTCTGGATGTTGTTAGCGCCAAACAATTTTCAGTTTACGTTGTGCGTCATACTTGCCGCCAAATAATTTCATTTTTTAAAACCCCATTCCTATATGCCTCTTGCCTTTTTCTATGTCAGAGGGCTATGCTGTTAGCATTTTTTTCCCATTCCTGAAACTGCCATATAAGGAAATTGATAATTTTGCTTTATATGTTGTTTTTTTCTCTTACATTTGCAAGATGTCTAAATCTGATCCTGTGTCAGAAAACACTGTTGGAAGCCTGCTGCCTGATAACAGTTCTACCAAAGCTAAGTGTATCTGTTGTAAATTTGTGGAGATTATATCTCCAGCTGTGGTATGTAATAGTTGTCATGATAAGCTTTTACATGCAGATAATGTATCCATCAGTAATAGTACAATGCCTGTTGTTCCTTCAACATCTAATGTACATGATATCCCTGTGAATATAAAAGATTTTATTGCTAATGCAATTCAGAAGGCTTTGTCTGCTATCCCGCCTTTTAATAAATGTAAAAGGTCTTTTAAAACTTCTCATAAAGTTGATGAATTTTCAAATAACCGACAACATACTGAATTATCCTCCTCTGATGAGGATCTATCTGACTCAGAAGATCCTACCTCAGATATTGACACTGACAAATCTACTTATTTATTTAAAATGGAGTATATTTGTTCCTTGTTAAAAGAGGTGTTGATTACATTGGATATTGAGGAAACTAGTCCTCTTGATGTTTAAACATTTAAAACTCTGTTCATAAACCTCCTGTGGTTACTCCAGAGGTTTTTACAGTTCCTGATGCTATTTCTGATATGATTTCTAAGGAATGGAATAGGCCTGGTACTTCTTTTATCCCTTCTTCAAGGTTTCAAAAATTGTATTCTTTGCCAGCAGTTAGTTTGGAGTTTTAGGTAAAGATCCCCAGAGTTGATGGGGCTATTTCTACTCTTGCCAAATGTACTACTATTCCTATGGAAGATAGTACTTCCTTTAAGGATCCCTTTGATAGGAAATTTGAATCATATCTAAGGAAACCTTATTTATATTCTGGCTATCTTCTCAGGCCTGCCATTTCTATGGCTGATGTTGCAGCTGCATCAACTTTTTGGTTGGAAAGTTTAGCGCAATAGGATCCTGATTTGTCTAGCATTGTTTGCTTGCTTCAACATGCTAATCATTTTATCTGTGATGCCATTTTTCATATCATCAAAACTTATGTTAAATCTATATCTTTAGCTATTTTAGCTAGAAGAGCTTTGCGGCTTAAATATTGGAATGCTATCATGGTATCTAAATCTAGATTACTATCTCTTTCTTTTCCGGGTAATAATTTATTTGGTTCTCAGTTGGATTCAATTATTTCAACTGTCACTGGGGGGAAGAGAGTGTTTTTGCCTCAGGATAAAAGACCTAAGGGTAAATCTAAAGCTTCTAACTGTTTTCGTTCCTTTTGACAAAATAAGGAACAGAAACCTAATCCTTCCCCCAAGGAATCTGGTTCCAATTGGAAACCTTCTTCAAGTTGGAATAAATCCAAGCCGTTTAAGAAACCAAAGCCAGCCCCCAAGTCAGCATGAAGGTGCAGCCCTCATTCCAGCTCAGCTAGTAGGGGACAAATTAAGATTCTTCCAAAGCATTTGGGCAGATTCTGTCGAAAATCAATGGATTCAGAGTATTGTCTCTCAAGGGTACCGAATAGGATTCAGAGTAAGACCTCCTGTGAGAAGATTTTTTTCTCTCATGCATCCAGGCTCAGTGAAGGCTCAGGCTTTTCTGAAGTGTGTTTCAGACCTGGAGCTTTCAAGGGTAATCATACCAGTTTCGTTTCAGGAAAAGGGTCTGGGGTTTTATTCAAATCTATTCATTGTCCCAAAGAAAGAAAATTCATTCAGGCCAGTTCTGGATCTGAAAATTTTGAATCATTTTGTAAGAGTGCCAAATTTCAAAATGGTGAATAAGGACTATTCTGCCTTTTGTTAAGCAAGGTGATTATATGTCCATGATAGACTTACAGGATGCATATCTTCATATTCCGATTCATCCAGATTACTATTAGTTTCTGAGATTCTCTTTTCTAGACAAGCATTACCAATTTGTTGCTCTTCTGTTTGGCCTAGCGACAGCACCGAGAATTTTTTCAAAGGTTCTCGGTGCCCTTCTCTTTGTAATCAGAGAGTGGGATATTGCAGTGTTTCCTTATTTAGACAATATCTTGGTACTAGCTCAGTCTTTACATTCTGCAGAATCTCACACAAATCAGCTAGGGTTGTTTCTTCAAAGACATGGGTGGAGGATCAATTTACCCAAAAGTTCCATGATTCCACAGACAAGGGTCACCTTTTTAGGTTTCCAGATAGATTCAGTGTCCATGATGACTAAAATTGGGTTCAGCTTGTCGGAACCTTCAGTCTCAATCATTCCCTTCAGTAGCTATGTGCATGGAGGTTTTAGGTCTCATGACTGCAGTATCGGACGCAATCTCCTTTGCTTGTTTTCATATGAGACCTCTCCAGCTTTGTATGCTGAATCAATGGTGCAGGGATTATACAAAGATATCACAATTAATATCCTTAAATCCCAATGTTCGACTCCAGGGGATTGGTCGCTCCATCCAGATGTGTTTTCTCAAATTGTTCAGATATGGGATCTTCCAGAAATAGATCTGATGTCTTCCCATCTAAACAAGAAACTTCCCAGGTACCTGTCCAGGTCTAGGGATCCTCATGCGGAGGCAGTGGATGCGTTAGCAGTTCCTTGGTGTTACCCACCTGCTTATATCTTCCCACCTCTAGTTCTTCTTCCAAGAGTGATCTCCAAGATCATCATGGAACAATCGTTTGTGTTGCTGGTAGCTCCAGCATGGCCTCACAGGTTTTGGTATGCGGATCTTGTTTGGATGTTCAGTTGCCAACCTTGGCCACTTCCTTTAAGGCCAAACCTGTCTCAAGGTCTGTTTTTCCATCAGGATCTCAAATCATTAAATTTGAAGATTTGGAATTTGAACGCCTAGTGCTTAGTCATAAAGTTTTCTCTGACTCAGTGATTAATACTATGTTACAGGCTCGTAAATCTGTTTCTAGGAAGATTTATTATCGCGTTTGGAAGACTTATATTTCAAGGTGTTCTTCTCATGAATTTTCCTGGCATTCTTTTAGAATTCCTAGAATTTTACAGTTTCTTCAGGATGGTTTGGATAAAGGTTTGTCTGCAAGTTCCTTGAAGGGACAAATCTCTGCTCTTTCTGTTTTATTTCACAGAAAGATTGCTAAGCTTCCTGATATTCATTGTTTTGTGCAGGCTTTGATCCGTATCAATCCTGTCATTAAATCAATCTCTCCTCCTTGGAGTCTTAATTTGATTTTGAAGGCTTTACAGGCGTATGCAGGAGCCTATGCATTCTTTGGACATTAAACTACTTTCTTGGAAAGTGTTGTTCCTTTTGGCCATCTCTTCTGCTAGAAGAGTTTCCAAATTATCTGCTCTTTCCTGTGAATCTCCTTTTTTGATTTTCCATCAGGATAAGGCAGTTTTGCGGACTTCATTTAAATTTCTACCTAAGGTTGTGAATTCTAACATTAATAGAGAGATTGTTGTTCCTTCTTTGTGTCCTAAACCTAAGAATTCTTTGGAGAGATCCTTACATTCTTTGGATTTTTTAAGAGCTTTGAAATATTATGCTAAGCTACTAAAGATTTCAGGAAGACTTCTAGTCTATTTGTTGTCTTTTCTGGTCCTAGGAATGGTCAGAAAGCTTCTGCCATTTCCTTGGCATCTTGGTTAAAGCTTTTGATTAATCAGGCTTATTTGGAGTCGGGTCAGGCCTCGCCTCAGAGAATTACAACTCATTCTACTAGATCAGTCTCCACTTCGTGGGCTTTTAAGAATGAAGCTTCAGTTGATCAGTTTTGCAAAGCAGCAAATTGGTCTTCTTTGCATACATTTACTAAATTCTACCGTTTTGATGTATTTGCTTCCTCGGAAGCAGTTTTTGGTAGAAAAATTCTTCAGGCAGCTGTTTCAGTTTGATTCCTCTGCTTATGTTTAAGTTTTTCTTTTCATTTATGAGAAAAAACTTATATTTTGGGTTGTGAAATAATTTTTTCAATGGAAAATGGTTGTTGTTATTTTTATCCCTCCCTCTCTAGTGACTCTTCTGTGCAGTTCCACATCTTGGGTATTACTATCTCATATGTCACTAGCTCATGGACTCTTGCCAATTACATGAAAGAAAACATAATTTATGTAGGAACTTACCTTATAAATTAATTTCTTTCATATTGGCAAGAGTACATGAGACCCACCCTTTTAATGGTGGTTATGATTTTTTGTATAACGCACAATTATTTCCAAATTCCTTTGTTGATGCTTTTTACTCCTTTCTTTATCACCCCACTACTTGGCTATTCGTTAAACTGAATTGTGGGTGTGGTGTAGGGTGTATTTATAGGCATTTTGAGGTTTGGGAAACTTTGCCCCTCCTGGTAGGATTGTATATCCATATGTCACTAGCTCATGGACTCTTGCCAATATGAAAGATATGAATTTATCAGGTAAGTTCCTACATAAATTATGTTATTTATTTTGAAATTATTAACATCTACTAGTGATATTAAATTTGAATTTTCAACTATGTGTGTACTTCTGTTGTATTAAATGAAAGGAGAGGGAAGTGATGCTACACTATGGAAATGGGAGGTAGGAGGGTTAAACATCAGTGACAATCAGTTGGGGTGGAGGGTAACGGAGGACCACTACACTACAGAAAAAAAACTATTTAAAATAAATAAATAAATACAAATGAGGTAATTGCAGACATCAGCCAGTAATTAAGACAGCGTCACCTTTGAGAAGGAGGGGGGGTAAAGAGTTGTCTTATGGGCTATCAGGGACGTTTATGGTAGAATTGGGTTCCTTACAATAGTGGTTCTTAACTGAGTTCCTCAAGTACCCCTAACAGACCTAATTTTCAGAATGTCTTAACTATTGCACTTGTGAATTAATCAGCTGATGGGTGAGAGCAGTTTATTAAAAATGGTTATTGATTATTTCTCCCATTCTCTAATTAAAAATATTGAAAATCTGACCTGTGGGGGGTACTTTTTGACTATGCTGGGGTTGAGAAATATTGATGTACATTATAGAGATGATGTAATTTTTGTGTTGATTGAGTTTGCTCCTAGCGCTGCCTAGTTTCTGAGCATAGGAGATAAGAATGTTGACAGCACACTGAGTAAAGTACCCAATGTGTGCAGTAACAAAAAAGGGAGCGCACACCTGTATCAATGACCGATATACAATAACAATAGTGTGATTCCGAAATAATTAAAAGAAGTAAATTCAGTACAATGTGTAAACAATGTGGATAATAAAAACAATATGTAACTATAAATGTGATAATCTGTGAACCATATGAGGATATTGGTGATCTAATACAATCATTAAATGGAAATCAATATAAGTGATAATCAGTGCAAATGAGAGATCAAATATCAGTGTAAAAAGGCAAAAATGTCAGTGTAAAAAAGGCAAAAATATTACAAAATTAATGCTAAAAAGTTATTATATGAATGCAAAAAAGATAAGTCCGCAAACCATCAGACGTCCACGAACCATATGGAAATAGATAGAGGTGGAGTTGAGATAGTGACCATGTGAAAATATCACTCAGTGATTCGACACTCCAATTGCAGGGATCCTGAGTCCCAAACGATACTAGATTGAAATGGAGGAAGAGAAATGGAGGCGCTTCATAGGGTGAGTAAGTAAGGACAAGTGAAAACTTCAAATAGAAGACAAGCAGTAGAGGCTCCTCCATATGTGCACAGCCGCACGTCAACCCCCAGTGAACCCCCAAAAGAAACCCACAAAATAAATAAAATATTACCAAATTAAATAAATAAATCTTTTTGGCTTAATAAAAAGATTTATTTATTTATTTAATAATAATAAGAATTCCTCCAGGCTCCACACCTCCACTGCAGTTTTGTCTAAAAACAAAAATACATGTTAACTGCTATCTATTGCACAGCATCGCATGTGCGATAGATAGAAGTATAGGGAAAAGCACTTTCCCCTTTCTGTCTGTAGTGCCTGCAGTGCCGCCCACAACCCAATCCATAGCCATGCTAATCGTGCAACTTTCAGTGTGCGAGTGAGAGCCAGCTGTCACGTGGCACATTGAGAGCTGTGTGTATGGGACTGGGAGGCGCACATTGGGAACTGTAGGCTGTCTGAAGTGAAACAGCTTGTCCAAAAAAACAACAGATCGTTGCATATTGCCTACCTAGGAGACAGTTATGAAACCAGAAGTGCTATTAACCCACTATTACAGCACATACCGAGTGCTTTCAATGTGACAAGGGCTGTTTCCAGGGGCGAGCAGACCGGGCTGTTTTTTGCTGTGGCGAGCCGAGGTGGTGAGATTTTACCTTTCGTTTTTTAGACTGTTACTGTGACTCACTGGCTTTACTAAGCTTCACGTGCTAATTTTCAACTGGACAAAACTGAATCATATGTTGCTGCTCAACTGCATATATATATATATATATATATATATATATATATATACTGTATATATATGAGATACATATATGAGTCAGATATATATACAGTATATATATATATATATATATGATATATATGCAGTATATGCTTTATATATCGTGAGTCAGCACAGTATATAAAGCATATTGGTGTTTAGGAAGTTCCTGAGCGCAGCGTGGTGGGTTAGTTACTAGTTTAAAAAAAATCATTCCTGTGTGTGTGTATATATATATATATAAATCAATGTAAATAGGCAAGAATCCCCGCTCGCTTTTTCCCCAGAAATAACTCATATACAATGTTACCAATGCACAAGAGAATTCTGGGTAAACTATGCAAATTAGATATGCAAATTCTCAGTTTTTTTGCTTCAGAAATACTGTTTTAACACAGCTATCCTTTTAACAGGATTATAGCAGCAAATCAGAAATCACTCCTAGACAGCCTGTTTCGTTCTATTTGGAACTCATCAGTAGGAGATAGATTTCTGGTTGCTGCATTGGAAAAGCTATTTTCAAGGTTAAACCAAAATTCATTAAAATTATGGGGGGAGATAAAAAACTGAAATTAAAATCCTCCATGTCTCAAATATTTACATTGATTTAATTTTGAGACATGGAGGATTTTAATTTCAGTTTTTTATCTCCCCCCATAATTTTAATGAATTTTTATATATATATATATATATATATATATATATATATATATATATATATATATATATATATATATATATATATATATATATATATATATATATATATATATTCTTGGGCGAAGCCATCTATATGAGGGATGGGGCTTTATTTCATGGGGTGTGGTCTAGTGCGCTACCAACTTCTAAGTTCACCAGCCGCCACTAAAGACAAGTGGCAACTCACGTGTTTTCAAGCACTACCAGGGGTGTTTGAGGGGCAAGCTGGGGCACACCGGTCCCCCCAGCGAGACAATCACTGGCAGATGTAGTAGGCTGGGCCCTAGCTTGTAGCTTGTGGATTCAGCAGTGCCGGGAGAAATCAAACAGCATCAGTGCATTCATAAGATCCCTGTGGGATATCCACCCTGGGAGCGGCTGGAGGCTCAGACAAACACAGGATCAAAAGGAATAACGGGTATGCGATTCAATGCAGAATAGCAACAGAGGACTGTTACTATATGTAGCAAAAGTACACAGTGAGAACGACAGTTCCAAATATAAAAGGGTTTATTTAAAAGCAATACATTTCTCAGTGGATTACCACTGTTTCATCAGGCTAACAATAAGAGCTAAGACACAGGTATATATCCACAGCACAATCAGTTCCGCCCACCAATCAAGGTTACAGGTGAGTTTGGAGGCTGAAATATAATCACAGGATTCTGTGTCTCACAATAAAAACAGTACAACTGACAAAGGAACTGTCAAAGATATAACAAAACGATAAAATAATATGCATATTCTGTAAAATGGATACATATTGACATTATTGAAAGTGTATAAATAGCATAATAACAGACAATGAACATGTATGCATAATCAGTAAAATGGGTACATATTAACAATACTAAATGCAAGTGTATAAATAGCATAATAACATATATACATGATCAAAAAATAAACACAATATGAAAAAACCATAACATAAGAATGAACATCTGATGTCAATGTTGTAGTTAGAATAGGCGGGCATGACCAGGAATGTGATGTGCTAAATGATGATATGGGGTATGGGCATGTAGTGTCTAACACCTAAGTTGTTAAGTGTGATAAGTCATCATGAGTATATAAGAAAGAAACCTTGCATGTGGGCGTGGTGTGTAGTTATTATACGATATGTATAAATAATAGGGATGATAATATGTGTAGGTGTGATGGATAGGGGAACAGTGAATGTGCATTTGTGTGTACTGAAGATGATTATTCCAAAATAAAATGACGATATAGTGACCTAAACCAGAAGTGTAACTGTGCATTGATAGTGTGTTGATTGTTGGTAGGGGGTTAAAGGGAAAAAAAATGCTAAGCAAATGTGAAGCAGTGAACTTACATGGGGCTTAAGTAAAGCCATAAGTGTTGTAAGGGGAATAAGAAAAGTGTTGCAAGATGAGTGTGAAAACATAAGTACAACCCTAGGTGTGAGGCAGGGATTATTGTATTAGTCAAAAGCAGCAGGATCCATATTTAGATTGAGGCCAGTTAGGCTCAGGGTTTTAAGCTTATTGATCCAAAAAGTTTCTCTTTGTCTTAATCTATTATAACGATTGCAGCAAGGGGAAGGCATAATTTGTTCAATAGGGGTTATGGAGAAAATATTGGTGTTTCCTTTGTGGTGTCCATGACAATGGGACACCACACTGTGGGGGTTAAGTTGTCTTTTCATATTATAAAGATGTTCATTCCATCTTGTTCTAATGGTCCGACAGGTGCGCCCCACATATTGGACCCCACAAATACATGTTAATAGATATATTACATAAACTGATGCACAATCCATACGTGTTTTAATAGGAAAAGTAATTTTTGTTTGATTGGATTGGAAATTGGCTTGTCTATGAGTAACATATGTGCACGTATTACACTTCTTTTTGCTACATTTAAAGCTGCCCTTAGAAAAAAATGTAGACGTATTATGATGGAAGTTATCTTTGGAACCTAGGTTTGTACTTTTCTTTCTACTTTCTTTTGCTGTTTTTACTGATCACAATTCAACTAGGTGCCAATTTGTTTTATAGGGTTTGAGCCCTTTTAAAAACATGTTTTGGTTTTTTACCTTTCAAGCCCTCTAAAATAGGATCTTTTAAAAGTAAATGCCAATGTTTTTGTACAATGTTTTGTATTTTATTATGGTTGGAAGTATACATTGTGATAAACATAGGCAAAGGTACATCCTAATTGCTATAGTTATTAGATGTATACCCTATAATACTATTCCTATCCAATGACCTAGCTCTCAAGTAGCCATTATGGACAATATCGTTAGGATAACCTTTGTCAAGCAATCTTTTAGTGATAATTTCACTTTGTGAAGCAAAATCAGCTAAAGAGCTGCAATTTCTATGGATTCTCTGGTATTGCCCATAAGGCACATTCATTTTTCAAGGTAGAAAAAAGTTTCTGAGCATGGCATGGCATTGACAGGCAGTTCTGCTAGATATTTTTAATTGCTTCATGTATTGTAGACTAATTTTTATTTAGATTTATTGTATGTTTCTTTTTGGTTGTAGTTGAGCTCTGCTGTATAAAGTATAGGAGACTGTCGGTTAGATTACGAGTTTTGCATTATGGCTCATAACGCTGCTTTTTCACTACCGCTGCTATTACGAGTCTTGTAGGTATAGCTGTACCATACACTTTTTGGCCGTAATGCAACGTAACTACCTCACCTTTCAAAAAGTCCTTTATTTAATGGGACTTCCATAGTGCCGGTATTACAAGTTTTGCCTGGGAGGCCAAAAAGTGAGCGGTACATCCTATAGCGACAAGATTTGTACCGCCATCTAAAGTCAGTAGTTATGAGTTTTGCGCTACAAAGCTGTAGCATAAAACTCATAACTAAAGTGTTACAAAGTACACTAACACCCATAAACTACCTATTAACCCCAAAACCGAGGCCCTCCCGCATCGTAAACACTATAATAAAAATATTAACCCCTAATCTGCCGCTCCGTACATTGCCGCCACTATAATAAACATATTAACTCTTAAACCGCCGCACTCCCGCATCGCAACCACTAGTTAAATATTATTAACCCCTAATCTGCCACCCCCAACATCATTGCTGCCACTATACTAAAGTTATTAACCCCTAAACCTAACCCTAACCCTTAGTCTAACCCTAACACCCCTAACTTTAATATAATTAAAATAAATCTAAATAAAAATTGCTATCATTAACTAAATAATTCCTATTTAAAACTAAATACTTACCTATAAAATAAACCCTAAGCTAGCTACAATATAGCTAATAGTTACATTGCAGCTAAGTTTGTATTTATTTTAACTAGGTAGATTATTAACTATTTACTAACTATCTAGTTAAAATAAATACAAATTTAACTGTAAAATAAAACCTTACCTGCCTCACACTAACACCTAATTTTACACTAAAATTAAATAAATTACATTAATTAAATACAATTAACTAAATTACAAAAAAAAATACTAAATTACACAAAATAAAAAAGAAATGATCAAATATTTAAACTAATTACACCTAATCTAATAGCCCTATCAAAATAAAAAAGCCCCCCCAAAATAAAAAAAACCTAGCCGAAACTAAACTGCATTGCCCCAAAGAAATCATCTCTTTTACCTGTAAAATAAAATACAAACAATCTCCCAACAGTAAAACCCACCACCCACACAACCAAACCCCTCAAATAAAATCCTATCCAAAAAACCTAAGCTCCCCATTGCCCTGAAAAGTCCATTTGGATGGGCATTGCCCTTAAAATGACATTTAGCTCTTTTTCTGTGCCCAAAACCCTAATCTAAAAATAAAACCCACCCAATAAACCCTTAATAAAACCTAACACTAACCCCCGAATATCCACTTACAGTTTTTGAAGAACGGACATCCATCCTCAACAAGCCGGGAGAAGTCTTCATCCAAGCGGGCAGAAGTCCTCAACGAAGCCGGGAGAAGTCTTCATCCAAGCGGCAAGAAGTTGTCCTCCAGATGGCATCTTCTATCTTCATCCTTCCGACGCGGATCAGCTCCATCTTCAAGACATCCTGTGCGGAGCATCCTCTTCTTTCACTGGATCTTGAAGAATGAAGGCTCCTTTAAATGACGTCATACAAGATGACGTCCCTTGAATTCTGATTGGCTGATAGAATTCTAATTAATTCTATCTAATTAAAGGGTAAAAAATCCTATTGGCTGATGCAATCAGCCAATAGGATTTAGCTGCAATCCTATTGGCTGATCCAATCAGCCAAGAGGATTGAGCTTGCATTCTATTGGCTGATTGGAACAGCCAATAGAATGCGAGCACAATCTTATTTCATGAATTGGAATTCAATCGGAATTCAAGGGACGCCATCATTCTTCAAGATCCAGCGAAAGAAGAGGATGCTCTACACCAGATGTCTTGAAGATGGAGCCGCTCCGCGTCGGAAGGATGAAGATAGAAGATGCCATCTGGAGGACGATGGGAATGATCTAAAAATAAAAAACAGAGTACTGCAAAAAACAAACACTATAACTAAGTACAAAAAGAAAACTGCTCACTGTATCGAAAAAACTCGGGCTGGTAAGTCATACACAGGAAGGTCCTTGATCTTCCTGTGTATGACTTACCAGCCCGAGTTTCTATACGGTGACCAGTTTTCTTTTTGTTCTTAGTTATAGTGTCTGTTTTTTGCAGTACATTTGGATTTCACTTTGGATATTCATCTCACTTTGCATACTCAGAATCCGGACTGTATATATATATATATATTTTTTTTTTTCAAAACAGTTTAACTCGTCGTGGGATTTAATCGCTTCACCCCTAATTTGGGAGTTTACCCCCTTTTTTTGGATCTACACATTCGTTTGGAACATTTTTCTGGAATCTTTATCTTTCTTTTTTATTTTATTTTTATTTGTCTTTTATTGGTTTATTATCTATGTACATTAAATGTTATATCCTTTGTTAATAACTACCCCACGCTTGATTTTTACCTTGTTCTCTGACTATTTAGTCTGCCAGTCCTGTTTATTTCACACTTAAGCCATATTATCATCTCCAGCCCCACTGATTGCCGATTATAGCCCTCTCCCCTATATAAATATCACACATCACAGGGTGCAGCCCTCTCCCTATATAAATATCACACATCACAGGGTACAGCCCTCTCCCCTATATAAATATCACACATCACAGGGTGCAGCCCTCTCCCTATATAAATATCACACATCACAGGGTACAGCCCTCTCCCCTATATAAATATCACACATCACAGGGTACAGCCCTCTCCCTATATAAATATCACACATCACAGGGTACAGCCCTCTCCCTATATAAATATCACACATCACAGGGTACAGCCCTCTCCCCTATATAAATATCACACATCACAGGGTGCAGCCCTCTCCCTATATAAATATCACACATCACAGGGTACAGCCCTCTCCCCTATATAAATATCACACATCACAGGGTACAGCCCTCTCCCTATATAAATATCACACATCACAGGGTACAGCCCTCTCCCTATATAAATATCACACATCACAGGGTACAGCCCTCTCCCCTATATAAATATCACACATCACAGGGTACAGCCCTCTCTCCCTATATAAATATCACACATCACAGGGTACAATATATAGCCCTCTCCCTATATAAATATCACACATCATTCCTCAATGCAATACTCTTGTTATTTTGATATATATATATATATATATATATATATATATATATATATATATATATATATATATATATATATATATATATATATATATATTTTTTTTTTATTTTTTTTTTAAACATAGTAGCACAGAAAGGACAACAACCACTGTAGATAAAACTGTGCTTTATTAAAAAAACAAATTAAGTGGGTTGAACACAAGTGGGATATTAATCCTCCACCTATTATTACACAAGATCAAACAAACTTACACACAAATACCACATAAAAAAGCGACCAGAGCAAACTGTGTGAGTACGCTAAAATTTTATTCACAAATCCAAAAATAGATGTACCAAGGTATAGCACAACGTAAGACTTAAAACGTATTACTTTATAGTACAGCCGGCCGGCTGATGTATAAACCCTACTAAGTATAACAAGTCCAGTAGAAAGGTATGGGTAGCTCTGGGGCCCCAAAAAAGTAAAAAAGACTACAGTTGTAGAGAGTCCGTGACCATAACTGAAAATCAGGCACTCAAGTGTTAAAAAACATGCACTGGTATATGTATGTATTCTCCCTTTATTTGCAGTCTGAGTGACAACCTGATTTTACAATGGAAATCACTTGAAAAAAACTTCTTGGGTATCCACTTAAAGCTCCTTTAACATCTATGGATATGTGGAGATAATGTACAATCCCATATTATATCCATTAATTATGAGTGTATTTCAGGGGTGCAAGACTTGAAACAGTCGTACCAAACCTCACCTCAAAAACGCTTGATCCGCCACTGTAGAAGGAAACCCTTGGTACCTTATTATTTCTGTGGTCACTCAGCGTGGGTTGGTCGGCATCTTCACTTGCAATTCAAAAAAACCCTGCTTCTCGGATGCAGCGTTGATTCACACACAGCTTGTATCTGATGTTGTGGTTACGTTGTTATCGATTCAAAATGACGTGTTTCGGCCCTTCCAACAAAAGGCTGGTCCATAAAAATCTTAAGCACCCTCCCGGACGCTCGATAATCTCGGGCATAGGAGGACCTACTGAGGGGATAAGCAAATATGTGGACTGTTTTTTACGCCCCTTTTTAGAGTCTTTATCCTCCTATGTCTGAAACACGGGAGATGTTCTCAAAACACTTGGCAGAATTGTAGCGGATCCAGATTTGCTTTTGGTGACCTTAGATGTGGAGTCACTCTACTCCTCAATTCCCCATCATGCAGGCCTTAAGGCAGCAAAATACTTTCTGGATTTGAGAGGACAGGAGTATAGTGACAACACATCTCTGGTGCTAAAATTTCTGGAATTTGTATTAACAAATAATATCTTTTGTTTTGATTGCAAATTATACATTTTTTGTAACTTAGTGTTTATTTTTTGTGTAACTTAGTATTTGTTATTTTTTGTAACTTAGTTGTTAGTTTTTTGTAACTTAGTAATTTTTTAGTGTAGATTTAAATTATTTGAGTAGGTTTAGGTGTTTAAATATATAATATAGTTAATTTAATTTGTAGTTTAATGTAATTTTAGTATAAAAGTTAGGGTAGATTAATGATTAGTTTAATATAGTTTAATTTAAATCTAAATGTAAGTTTAAATTTATTATAAGATAGGGATGAGTTAATATTTCATATAAAGTTAGCGGGTTGTTAGGTTTAGGGGTTAATAGTTTAATTTAGTTTATGGCGATGTGGGGGGCTGGCGGTTTAGGGGTTAATAGGTTTAGTAAGTGCTAGTGATGTGGGAGGCCAGGGGATTAGGGGTTAATACATTTATTTAATTGCGGTGAAGTCCGGGAGCGGAGGGATAGAGGTTAATAACTTTAATTTAGGTGGTGGCGGTGTCGGGACGGCAGAATAGGGGTTAATAAGTATAATGTAGGTGGCGGGGCGGCAGATTAGGGGTTAATAAGTATAATGTAGGTGGCAGCGGTGTAGGGGGTGGCAGATTAGGGGTGTTTAGACTCGGGGTACATGTTAGGGTGTTAGGTGTAAACATAAATTTTATTCTCCCATAGAAATCAATGGGATATCGGGCAGCAGCGAACATGAGCTTTCGCTGCTTTCAGACTCCCATTGATTCCTAAGACATCGGATTGAAAAGCAGGTACGCTGGGCTGGAATAGTGGCGAGCGTACCAGGTAGATATTTGTTTAATAGCAAAAGTAGTCAGATAGTGCCGAATTTGCATTCGGAACATCTGTAATGACATAAGCATCGATCTGTGTCGGACTGAGACCGGCAGATCGTATGTTACGTCACAAATTTCTACTTTTGCCGGTCTGTAGGCTTTGATAAATAAGGGGAATCAGGCTTGCCACAATTAGGCTGCGGAATTCCAGCGTATTTGCGGTTGACGGCTTTATAAATAGGTCTCTCAGACTGCAAATAAATGGAGAATACATACATATACCAGTGCGTGTTTTTTAACACTTGAGTGCCTGGTTTCGGTTATGGTCACAGACTCTCTACAATTGTAGTCTTTTTTACTTTTTTTGGGGCCCCACAGCTACCTATACCTTTGTATTGGACTTGTTATACTTAGTAGGGTTGATACATCAGCCGGCCGGCTGTACTATAAAGTAATAAGTTTTAAGTCTTACGTTGTGAATTAATTTGGTACATCTGATTTTAGATTTGTGAATGAAATCTTAGCGTACTCACGCAGTTTGCTCTGGTGGCTTTTTTATGTGGTATTTGTGTGTAAGTGTGTTTGATCTTGTGTAATAATAGGTGGAGGATTAATATCCCACTTGTGTTCAACCCACTTCATTTGTTTTTGTAATAAAGCGCAGTTTTATCTACAGTGCAGCCTGTTGTCCTTCTTTGACATAAACTTATTATGGTTGTTGTCCTTTCTATCCTACTATGTTTAATATGATTTTTTGGGACTGCTGGCACTCTAGGTAGCGCATTAGATAGTTACAGATGCACCTCCATTTTTAGATTTTTTTTAAATATATATATACTGTATATATATATATATATATATATATATATATATATATATATATATATATATATATATATATATAATAAAAGGCCAGGTATGTTTGTCAGATGCAGTCATGCGCAGTAGAGACAAACATACCTGGCCTTTACATTAAACAAAAATCAGTGTCGGCTTGGAGCGAGGTCAGTGGCACCTGTGAGGTCTGCCGCGTTAGAAGCACCCGGCGCGAGATAGGGGGCGCAAGCTACACAGCATACAAGCTGAGGTCAGTGACAGCTGTGAGGTCTGGCGCAAGATAGGGAGCGCAAGGTACACAGCATGCAAGCTGATTGAGAAAGGCTGTGGCGCGAGATAGCCAGAACTGAAAAGGGAGGGGAGAGAAAGAGCACAAAAGAGAGGGGGGAGAATGGGCACAAAAGAGAGGGGGGGGAGAATGAGCACAAAAGAGAGGGGGGGAGAGTGTGCACAAAAGAGAGGGGGGGAGAGCAAAAGAGGGGAGGAGAGAGCAAAAGAGGGGGGAGAGAGAGCAAAAGAGGGGGAAAGAAAAAACAAAAGAGGGGGAGAGAGAGAGCACAAAAGAGGGGGAGAGAGACCTCAAAAGAGAGGGGAGAGAGAGAGCAAAAGAGTGGGGGGGGGGAGAGAGCAAAAGAGAGGAGAGAGAGCAAAAGAGGGGGAGAGAAAGAACAAAAGAGGGGGGAGAGAGAGCAAAAGAGGGGGAGAGAAAGAACAAAAGAGAGCAGAGAGAGAGAGCACAAAAGAGAGGGGGAGAGAAAGAGTGCAAAAGAGGGGGGAGAGAGCAAAAGAGGGGAGAGAGAGAGCAAAAGAGGGGGGAGAGAGATAGAACAAGAGGGGAGAGAGAGAGCAAAAACAGGGGGGAGAGAGAGAGCTCAAAAGAGAGGGGGGAGAGAGAGCTCAAAAGAGAGTGGGGAGAGAGAGGGAGCAAGGGTAGGAACCGCAGTACTTAAACAATTGGCCCGTGTACACTGGCTTTAGGACTAGTATATATATACATATATATATATATATATATATATATATATATATATATACATATATATAGTATATACACAAACATACCCATATAACACAAGCAGTTTACTCTGTAACACAGTAATGCATAGAAGTAAAGAAGACTGCACTCACTGGAATTTGTAAGTGTCAAACTATTTATTGGTGTAACATTCGGGGGAAATTATAAATAGTTTGCCACTTAAAAATAGCACATGCTGAGCTGTATAATATAAAATAATACAGCTATTTATAAACTAATGAATGAGTATATAGAATATCTATACACAGATAGTAGATGTCGAATTGCATAATTTTTTTTATTGAGGTTATTCAAATATACAATATTAAACAAGAGTTCAATAGGGTTTACAGTAGATACATTGATAATTCTATTGCCTTTATATACATGTATAAAGCAAATGGGTAAAACATGCAAAACACTGTGAAGACAAAAGATCAATACAATTAGATTATTATTGAACTGTAGGAATGAAGCCTCATTTTTTCCCCCCTTGAAGTGAGTGCACCTCCATAGCTTCAGAAGGCCACTCATGGACCTATGACATCTGTATGGTTTAAGGGAGGAGCTTTAGTGCTAAATACAGTCACTCTTGGACCTTGTAGTATAGCTGAAATGAGGGGAGGGGTGTGTCCGGGAAAGTAATCACATACCAGCATTATTACTATGTAACTTATCAGAAAAGGGTCTCTCTTGGGTACATTATGAGAGGGAAAAGAAGAGGGCTAACAGATATTTAGTAACCTTGCCTTATATAAATAAAAGGGTTTAAAGGGTGTAGTGAACCATCATCTATTATTCACAATATGCAATCTATAACATCAGTATGTAGTGATCTAAATTATTGCCTGGAATATAAATGGTTAGTTGGTAACAGGTGCAGGAACATATGAGGAATCCCTTAGTAGATAAATAAATAAGCTAAGGATACTTGTCTGTATAAGGCCTCATATTAAACCAGTGCAGAGGATTATAGAACATCTTTGTGGTGTCTGAGAGACCTAATATGGAGGGTCATTGTATGGTATCATATGGAGTTAAGTCAGTCAGGAGAAATTTTCGCATATAAATGTTATGCGAGAGAATATAAGGACGAACCCATTATCTCAAATAGAACCAAAAGATACCTAGCACATATTGAACATGTCTTTCTTAAGCATATTAATAGAAACATAAGCCAAGGAGGTCAGATAATTCAGAAGAACAAGATTTGGGGAACAACAAACCATTGAGAGTTATTTGGCAATAGTAGAAAGGTGTCTAAAGGTTTGCCTGGTGGGTTAACAATTATTAATTTCAGGCTGCGTCCCTCTAGTAGATAAGACTAGTCTGTGGATATATAGAAAACTCAGGAGGTGTGTGAGGTACCGTGGGTAAGGAAGGGTAGCCGTTCCACAACCTTGTGTTAGCTTAACTAAATAGTAGGTTCATACTGTTCCACATGTCTGTTTTAGCAATAGGCAAGTTAGGATTATTAAAAAGCTTCAAATTGTGCATCATCATATATAAAATTCCTAAGAATTGAGATCTGCATGAAAAATTTTCATATGAGCAGTGACATAAAGTAAATTAGTTATAACTTTGTAGCTAGCAAATGATCCCACAGCTACATAGGAGGTTCCTCTTGGACCCAACTAGACTAATGGTTCAAAAGTAAGGGGAGCTAGAATTTGACATGACCTCTCTTGGGCCTTAGAGCTTATAGGTAAAGGAAAATGAGCAACTAATATAGTATAAACATAATATAGTAGTTTAACTTAATTCAAAATAGAAGTATCATATAAGAATATATTAGTGAACATGAGTGATGAGCATACATACAAAATACACCTGTTCTACCATGGGTATATGGAAACTATTATTGTATTACCCCCAATGTAAAAATCTCTCTCCTGCTAAAGGGAGTTTCAAGCGTATAGGTGTGGAAAAGGATTGCCTGTGATATAAACAGTAAGACTGGTAGGAGATAGATGTCAATGATCATATGTTAGTATCTATAGGATACTTCCCGCTAATTTGTGTTTACCGTGGTATAAGAGGAGCAACTATTATCTCCTTAATATTCAAATGTCAGTGGTGAGATCTCAGGATACTAGTGTCGCAGCTAAGCTGTTTGTGTGTTTGTTAGTAAATGTATAAGTGATCATCCCCTGCTGTCTCGGCCGCAGACCCAGGGACATGCTACCACACATTGTAAAAAATAGCTCAAAGCTGCAACTATCATTAGTCTCATGAAAGTAACTGGCAACTCCTATCCTTATACTTACTATGATATCAAGCACATCTAAGTTGTAGAGAATATGCTCCGATCTATATAAACCAAAGTGGGCTAACTGCTAACTTCCCTTTAGGTAATGTCAGATTATAGTATAAAATGAATCTCACTGAAACATATTCAATTATGAGGAATATTGTTATATTAGCAATAGCTTGGGAACATGCAATTTTAATAATAGGAAGCATTAAAGAGATGCTAGTCAGGGAGGGCAAAGTGAGGGAGACCTGTATATAGAATGAACAGTTAAATCAGCGTGTACTGTGATGTAGATGAGCTGTAGGAGTCAGTATAGACCTATATAACGTTAAGGAACATGGCAACCTCTAAAACAGAATTTTTTTTAGCAGTTAACCTTAAAACAACAATAAGAATAGTTTAATTAAAGTATCTAGCTATTATAATGCCCAACACCGAAATGTACAAGTAACAAACAATAGCAAGCTGATGAGTGCTTGTGTACTCGCACTCTCATGGTTATAGCCGTATTCTAGCCAGGCTCCATTTTGCGTGGGATCATTGCTGGAGGGTTGCATAGCACAGGTAGTACATTATTAGAGGATGGGAATCTAGTAGTACGGGGTTATTATGTGCTCCGGTGAGGGTTTCCGACTCCCGACTCAGCGATGTGGAGTGACAACAGCACTCTACTTAGCCTTAGTCCGGATAGCTCCGCCTTCTCTTGTCGTACTTTGACGCTTGCTTGATCAACATTGGAGCTTTGGGTCTTTACTGGCGGCATTGGCTTGTCCAATATGAACTCCATGATGGATGCGATCATCTTTTTGAGCTCATCAAAATGGTTATATAATGGGTGAGTTTGAAATTGCCACTTGGTAGGACTCAGGTATGTATTTCTTAAATGATACAGCGGTGTTGGCTGTTTACCCCAGAGGTCTGGGGGGGGGATATAGAAAGATGTCCGGTCGTTTGTCAGGCCGCTGCTGTAGACTCAATATATTCAGCTCTCAGGGGCACAGGATATCCTCAAAAATTATATTATTCTGACCAGCTGTGTCTAATAACCATCGGTTGTACAGATATAGGTGCCTATGATCGCAGTTAAAGGTAAGCAACCATGTATTAGGTGCTCGAATACGGAGCTACACAGAAAAAGCGCCCATCTTGCCTACATTCTGGACACGCCCCCCTTAATTGCATAATTTTGATATATATACATGTGCTAGCTTTCAGTTGCTCCTGTTAGCTAAGCAGACTGCATCATTTTAGCTTCTTGGGGTCTAAACTGGGAAAAAATAAAAATTATATATGTATATCTATATATGTAGTAACATAGTAACATAGTAGCATAGTAGATGAGGTTAAAAAAAGACCGAAGTTCATCGAGTTCAACCTATACAAATCTAAAATACTTACAAAAAGCTCCAGTTAAGCTTGAATAATCCCACTAAAAGGTGACCCATTTAATACTAACAATCATATCTATGAATGTTGTTTATAGACAGAAATGTATCCAAACAATTTTTAAATGTATCTAGGGTATTGGCATTCACTACCTCCTTTGGTAATGAGTTCCACAATTTTATTGCTCTTACAGTGAAAAAAAATTTCCGTTGCAGGAGATTAAATCTCCTTTCCTCCAACCTTAAATTGTGACCTCTTGTCACAAACAATTTTCTTGGAATAAACAGAGCTTCTGCCATCTCTGTACATGGGCCTTGAATATATTTATATAAAGTAATCATGTCACCTCTCAAGCGCCTTTTTTCTAAAGAAAACAGACCCAGTTTGGTTAGCATCTCCTCATAGGTTAAATTCTCCAATCCCCTTATTAGCTTTGTGGCCCTTCTCTGAACTTTTTCTAGTTCTGCAATATATTTTTTTGCGATCGGTCCCCAGAATTGCACTCCATACTCAAGCTGAGGTCTTACCAGGGCTTTATATAGTGACAGAATTATGCTTTCCTCCCTTGAATCAATGCCTCTTTTAATACATGCTAGTATCTTATTAGTCTTTGAAGTCGCTGCCCTGCATTGTGCACCCATCCTTAGCTTGTTATCTATTACTACTCCCAAATCTTTTTCCTCCTCTGTTTGGCTAAGTATTGTCCCATTTAAATAATACGTTGCCTGCTTATTTTTACTTCCAAAATGTAGAACCTTGCATTTTCCTGTATTAAATCTCATTTTCCATTTACCTGCCCATACTTCTAATTTCTGCAGATCCCTTTGTAACGAAAGTTCATCCTGCTCTGACCTAATGACCTTACTTAACTTAGTATCATCTGCAAAAATAGAGATGTTGCTATTTAATCCTTGCTCCAAGTCATTTATAAAAATATTAAAAAGAACAGGGCCCAGTACTGATCCCTGGGGGACTCCATTGATTACCTTTGTCCAATCTAAATATGATCCATTTACTACTACTCGTTGCTCCCTATCTTTTATCCAGTTATTTATCCATGAGCTAACATTTTCAGCTATTCCCAGTCCCTTAATTTTGTGCATTAATCTCTCATGTTGCACTGTATCAAACACCTTTGCAAAATCTAAGTATATCACATCAACTGATTCCCCTTTACCTATATTTTTACTTACTTCCTCATAGAATCTAATTAGATTAGTTTGACATGATCTATTTCTCATAAAACCATGCTGATTAGAACTCATAATCTTGTTTACACAAATATGCTCATCAATATAATCCCTTATAATCCCTTCAAATATCTTCCCCACTATTGATGTCAGACTAACTGGTCTATAGCTTCCTGGATGATCCCTGCTTCCCTTTTTGAAGAGTGGCACCACATCAGCTTTACTCCAATCCTGGGGTACCATGCCTGAGGATAACGAGTCTTGAAAAATTAAGAGTAGAAGTTGTCGTAGAAGTTTGTCTATAATAGTGCTAAGTTCCCTTAACACCCTTGGGTGTATTCCATCTGGGCCTGGAGTTTTATTTACCTTAATATTATCCAATTTTTCCTGATATCTTCTATACATAACCCAGTTAATGGTATGGGCTGGCATGTTCTATTTTGTTCCAAAGTATCATCCAATGGTTCCTCTCTTGTGTATACTGAAGAAAAAAACTGGTTTAGTACCTCAGCCTTCTCCCTGTCACTGTTAATCATGCTACCCTCCACGCATTTTAATGTACCTATATTGTCTTTCTTAGTTTTTTGCTATTTATGTACTTAAAGAACCTTTTAGGGTTAGACTTAGAGAATCCTTTGCAATTAATTTTTCATTTTCAATTTTGGCTAATTTGATTGCTTTTTTGCATGCTTTGTTACATTCCTTATAAATATGGAATGTTGAGTCTGTACTATTTTCTTTGAATAATTTACATGCCCTACGTTTTTTTTCCTAATTTCTCTTAACACATTTTTATTTAGGCACATTGGCTTGGATTTTTTATTTATTTATATTTATAACCATATGCTATTTGTCGATATGTATATTTATTTAACAAAGTTTTAAATGTTATCCATTTATCCTCAGTATTTTTATTAGAGAATACTTTGTTCCAATTTATGTTATTTAATGATTTCCTTAAATCGTTGAATTTTGCTTTCTTAAAATTAAAAGTCTTAGTTAAACCTTTAATACACTGCTTATGAAAAGAGATTTCAAATGTGACCATGTTATGATCACTGTTACCCAAATGTTCTTTGACTTCTATGTTTGATATTATATCTGTATTGTTTGATAGCACTAAATCCAATATAGCATTACTCCTAGTTGGCTCCTCTATTAGATGTGACAAGAAGTTATCCCTGAGAATATTTAAAAATCTATCCCCCTTAGCTGAATTACTAATTTCATTGTCAAGAGTCCATGAGCTAGTGACGTATGGGATATACATTCCTACCAGGAGGTGGCAAAGTTTCCCAAACCTCAAAATGCCTATAAATACACCTCCCACCACACTCATACCTTAGTTTAAAAAATGTTGCCTCCTATGGAGGTGGTGAAGCAAGATGTGCTTGATTTCTTCTATGATAGGCGCTTCTAAGCATTTTGAAGCCCAATTACTCTCAGAGTACAGTGTTTGTCAGAGGGATGTGAAGGGAGTATTGCCTGTTGATTTCCTGGTTTCACCTATGGGAAATTTATTCAAAGGCTCTCTGTAATCGGTCGCAGGGATTCATCCCCTGCCTCCCTTTCCAGATCAACGTTATACTCCTATACCATTACCTCTGCTGATATTTTTCAGTACTGGTTTGGCTGTCTGCTATATGTGGATGGGTGTCTTCTGGTAAATATGTATCATTTTTTTAAGACACTCTCAGCTATGTTTGGCGCTTTATATTATATTGTAAAGTTTTAAATATATGTGTTTACTTATATTGCCATGAGTCAGGTCTTTGTATATTTCCCTTTTGCAGTCTATTAGTTTCAGTATGGAAATTATGTTTTTTGGAAGTTTATTTAAATTATTTTTCTTACCTGGGGTTCCAGTTATTTAAATTTATCTTTGTTTTCCAAAATTTTCATGGGCAAACTAGGCTCACAAGGACACTAAATGCAGTTTTTTATTCCGTCATTCTTGGCGCAAACAATTTTTGCTGCGCCTATAGTGATGCAAGTTTTGTCATTTCTTGCATCTTTGTTGATGTTAGTTTTTTTGGTGTGAAGTTGCGCTTGTTATGACGCGAGTTGCGTCATTTCCTGGTGTTAGCTTTTTCGGCTAATATTACCCCTCTTCCTTTAATGCTTCTTGTTCTCTTTATATTTCAGAGAGCTATGATGCTTACCTTTTTGCATATTTTTTTAGCATAAGCATTTTTTCCCATTCCTGAAAATGCTATATGAGGAAATTGGATATTTTGTTTAAATGTTATTTTTTTCTTTTTACATTTTGCAAGATGTCTCAGACTTATCCTGCCTCTGATGTTACTATAGGAACCATGCTGCCTGAACACAGTTCTACCAAAGCTAAGTGTGTTTGTTGTAAACAAGCTGATGTTATTTCTTCAGCTCAATTATGTGGCATTTGTCATGATGAGCTTTTGCATGCTGATAATGTTTCTATTAGTACAAATACATAGTTTGTTGTTCCTTCAACGTCGAATGTACCTGATATTCCTGCAGATGTAAAGAATTATATTGCTGCAGCTATAGAAAAGGCTATGTCTGCTATTCTGCCTTCAAATAAATGTAAAAGTTCTTTTAAAATTTCTCATAATTCTGATGAAATTTGTATTCATCGACAACATACTGAAGTATCCTCTGCTGATAAGGATCTCTCTGGTTCAGAGGATCCTGAATCAGACATTGAAATTGACAAATCTTCCTATCTGTTTAAGATTGAATATATTTGTTCTTTGTTAAATGAAGTTTTGTCTACTTTGGGTATTGAAGAGTCTAGTTCTCTTGATAACAAAGCCATTAAACATTTAAATTCTGTTTTTAAACCTCCTGAAGTTACTCCTGAGGTTTTTCCTATTCCAGATGCTATCTCTGATATGATTTCTAAAGAATGGTCTAAACCTAGTTCTTCTTTTAATCCTTCATCTAGGTTTAAGAAGTCATATCCTTTATCTGTGGCTAATTTAGAGTTTTGGGAAAAAGTCCCTAAAGTTGATGGGGCTATTTCCACTCTTGCCAAATGTACTACTATCCCTATGGAAGATAGTACTTTTTTAAAGGATCCTTTAGACAGGAAGATTGAATCTTATCTCAGAAAAGCTTATTTACATTCTGGTTAAATTCTTAGACCTGCCATTTCTATGGCTGATGTGGCTGCTGCTTCAACTTTTTGGTTGCACAGTTTAGCTCGTCAGATAGAAGATCCTAATTTGTCTAGCATTGTTCTTTTGCTTCAACATGCTAATCATTTCTTTTGTGATGCTATATTTTATGTTATTAAGATGAATGTTAAGTCTATGTCTTTAGCTATTTTAGCTAGAAGAGCTTTATGGATTAAATCTTGGAATGCTGACATGGTGTCTAAATCTAGATTACTATCTCTATCTTTCCAGGGCAAGAATGTATTTGGTTCTCAATTGGATTCTATTATTTCCACTGTCACTGGGGTTAAGGGAGTTTCTCTACCCCAAGATAAAAAGTATAAAGGTAAATATAAGGCTCCTAATCATTTT
This sequence comes from Bombina bombina, assembly GCF_027579735.1. Lineage (NCBI taxonomy): Eukaryota > Metazoa > Chordata > Amphibia > Anura > Bombinatoridae > Bombina > Bombina bombina. The sequence continues at coordinate 568,735,330 of NC_069501.1, forward strand.
CGTTCCTTTCGTCAGAATAGAGAACAAAAAAACACTAAGGCCTCTAATTTTATTTGGATACCATCTTTAAATAGGAATAAAACCAAGCCTTATAAAAAAACAAATCCAGCCCCCAAGACTGCATGAAGGTACGGCCCTCAATCCAGTTCATCTGTTGGTGGGCAAATTTAAATTATTTCAAGATATTTGTTCAGAATCAGTGGATTCAGAATACTGTGTTTCAAGAGTATTGAATAGGTTTCAGAATAAGACCTCCCATGGGAAGATTCTTTCTTTCTCATGTTCCAACAAATCCTGTGAAGGCTCAGGCTTTTCTGAAATGTGTTTTAGACCTAGCGCTTTCAGGGGTGATTGTTCCAGTTTCTCTCCAGGAACAGGGTTTTATTCAAATCTATTCATTGTCCTAAAGAAAGAGAATTCTTTCAGACCAGTTCTGGATCTGAAGTTTTTAAATAATTTTGTAAGAGTTCCAACTTTCAAAATAGTGATTATAAGGACTATTCTGCCTTTTATTCAGCAAGGGCATTTTATGTCCACAATAGACTTACAGGATGCTTATCTTCACATTCAAATTCATCCAGATCACCATTGGTTTCTGAGATTCTCTTTGCTAGACAAGCATTACCAATTTGTCGCTCTTCCATTTGACCTAGCGACAGCTCCAAGAATCTTCTCGAAGGTTCTCGGTGCACTTCTATCTGTAATCAGAGAGCAGGGTATTGCAGTGTTTCCTTATTTGGACGATATCTTGGTACTAGTTCAGTATTTTCATTTAGCAGAATATCACACAAAACAACTAGTGTGGTTTCTTAAAAGGCATGGTTGGAGGATCAATTTACAAAAGAGTTTCTTGATTCCTCAAACAAGGGTCACCTTTTTAGGTTTCCAGATAGATTCAGTGTCCATGACTCTGTCTTTAACAGACAAGAGGCAAATTAAATTGGTTTTAGCTTGTCTAAACCTTTAGTCTCGATCATTCCCTACATTGACTATGTGCAAGGAAGTTTTAGGTCTTATGACTGCAGCATCGGATGCAATCCCCTTTGCTCATTTTCATATGAGACCTCTGCAGCTTTGTATGCTGAATCAATGGTGCAGGGATTATACTCAGATATCACAGCTGATATACTTAAATCCCAACATTCAACACACTCTGTCTTGGTGGTTGGACCATCATCGTATTGTTCGAGGGGCCTCCTTTGTTCGTCCTTCCAGGACTGTGATCTCAATTGATGCAAGTCTTACATTTTGGGTTAGCTGTCTGGGGGTCTCTGACAACACAAGGGATTTGGAAACCTCAAGAAGCAAGGTTACCAATCAATATTTTAGAACTCTGTGCTATTTTCAGAGCCCTTCAGGCTTGGCCTCTATTAAAGAGAGAACTTTATTTATTCGTTTTCAGACAGACAATATCACATAAGTGGCATATGTCAATCATCAGGGAGGGACTCGCAGCTCTTTAGCAATGAAAGAAGTATCTTTGATTCTTTCGTGGGTTGAGTCCAACTCTTGTCTAATTTCTGTGATTCCTATCCCAGGTGTAGACAATTGAGAAGCGGATTATCTCAGTCATCAGACTTTGCATCCAGGGGAGTGGTCTCTCCATTCAGATGTGTTTCATCAGATTGTGCAAATGTGGGGTCTTCCAGAAATAGATCTGATGGCCTCCCGTCTGAACAAGAAACTTCCCAGATACCTTTCCAAGTCCAAGGATCCTCAGGCGGAGATGGTGGATGCTTTAGCACTTCCTTGGTTTTACCAACCTGCTTACATTTTTCCACCTCTAGTTTTTCTTTTAAGGGTGATATCCAAGATCATAATGGAACAATCTCATGTGTTTCTGATAGCACCAGCATGGCCTCACAGATTTTGGTATGCGGATCTTGTCCGGATGTCCAGTTGCCAACCTTGGCTACTTCCTTTAAGGCCAGACCTTCTGTCTCAAGGGCCGTTTTTTCCATCATGATCTCCAATCTCTAAATTTGAAGGTATGGAAATTGAATGCTTTTCATAGAGGTTTCTATGACTCAGTGATTAGCACTATGTTACAGGCTCGTAAGTCTGTTTCACGGAAGATTTATTATCGGGTTTGGAAAACCTATATTTCATGGTGCTCCTCTCATAAATTCTCTTGGCATTCTTTTAGAATTCTTAGGATTTTACAATTTCTTCAGAATGGTTTGGATAAGGGTTTGTCTGCAAATACTTTGAAGGGACAAATCTCTGCTCTTTCTGTCTTATTTCATAGAAAGATTGCTAAACCTCCTGATATTCACTGTTTTGTTCAGGCTTTGGCTTGTATCAAACCTGTTATTAAGTTTATTTCTCCTCCTTGGAGTCTCAATTTTTGGTTTTATGGGTTTTGCAGGCTCCTCCTTTTGAGCCTATGCATTCTTTGGATATTAAACTACTTTCTTGGAAAGTGTTATTTCTTTTGGCTATCTCTTCTGCTGGAACAGTTTCTGAGTTGTCGGCTCCCTCTTGTGGGTCTCCTTATCTGATTTTCCATCAAGATAAAGTTTGCGGACTCCGTTTAAATTTCTGCCTACGGTTTTAAAAGGGAAAAAAAAGGGAAAATGTTGTTCCTTTCTTGTGTCCTAATCCTAAGAATTCTCTTGAAAGATCTCTACATTCTTTGGATGTAGTAAGAGCTTTGAAATACTATGTTGAGGCTACTAAGGATTTCAGAAAGACTGCTGGTCTATTTGTTATTTGTTATTTTCTCTGGTTCCAGGAATGGTCAGAAAGCATCTGCCATTTCTTTTGCATCTTGGCTAAAACTTTTGATTCACAAAGCTTATTTGGAGGCGGGGCAGTCTCCACCTCAGAGAATTACAGCTCATTCTACTAGATCAGTTGCCACTTCTTGGGCTTTCAAGAATGAAGCTTCAGTTGATCAGATTTGCAAAGCAGCAACTTGGTCTTCTTTGCATACATTTACTAAATTTTACCATTTTGATGTATTTGCTTCTTCTGAAGCAATCTTTTGTAGAAAAGTTCTTCAGGCAATTGTTTCAGTTTGATTCTACTGCCTATGATTTGAGTTTTTTGAAGTTTTTAAGAAAAAAATATTATTTGGATTTAATTTGGATAGCTGTTTTTATTTTATCCCTCCCTCTCTAGTGACTCTGTGGATTTCCACATCTTGGGTATTATTTCCCCCACGTCACTAGCTCATGGAGTCTTGCCACTTACATGAAAGAAAACATAATTTATGTAAGAACTTACCTGATAAATTAATTTCTTTCATAGTGGCAAGAGTCCATGAGACCCACCCTATTTTTTGGTGGTTATGATTTTTTTGTATAAAAGCACATTATTTTTTTCCAGTTCCTCTTTTTGTATGTTTTTTTTTACTCCTTTTTACACCTCTCTACTTGGCTATACGTTAAACTAAGGTATCAGTGTGGGGGGAGGTGTATTTATAGCCATTTTGAGGTTTGGGAAATTTTGCCCCCTCCTGGTAGGAATGTATATCCCATACATCACTAGCTCATGGACTCTTGCCACTATAAAAGAAATGAATCTATCAGGTAAGTTCTTACATAAATTATTAATATATATTCTGATGAAGGGGTTCATGTGAATCCCGAAACATCAATAAATTTTACTATTGACCCACCACAAAGAAGACCTGAGAGTGAATTTGTTTGTTATTATATTCATTTCATTTTTGCACCCAGGCGGACGACCTAGGAGGGTGGATTCAATTTTAGGAGAGTGCTATATATATATAAAATTAGACAAACTGAATGCAACATTTTTTTCAATAAAGAACAAACTTTATTAGAAATATTTAATTAAAATTCAGAGTCTCAGGCCATGGGCGCCACTCTGTTCCTTCGGCAGAAGATGTTGTTCAGTCCTCTGAAGAAGCCTCGAATCCTTTTTCCCAATTTAAGGAAACAGGTACACCCCACTCTCACTCCAGCAGCCGCTGGCTAGAAACAAAAACAAATGTAATTTTAAGTTATTATACAAAACAAAAAGAGAAAATCCTTCACTAATCTGACTCTGTGATTTGTTTTTGAGATGGATTACAAAGCTACTACAGGGATAGGAAAGACAAAATTAAACGTGCATGATTCAGACAGAGCATGTCATTTTAAGACACCTTTAAATTCACTTTTATTTTCAAAAGTACTTTGTTCTCTTGGTATCCTCTGTAGAAAAGAATATGTTTTCTATCTGAATCCTGAAGGGAAACAAATTAGGGTTCATGTTCCTTTAAGACCCTGTCTAAATTTCATCATTTATAAATGATTAATTCAAAATATACAATGTAGGTTATTGGGGCCATAATAGTATAAAAATGACATGCTCTAATACGTTAGGGCATGTCATTTTAAGACTATCGACAATAGACAACTGTTTGTTTAACCCCAATAAAAGGATTAAACACACAGTAGAAATACTGCTTGGGACCTATGGAGCACTGCTGGTCCTGATTATAACTAACAGCTGATCCAATCAGCAGAGCTAGTCACATGACTCAAATGTGAAACTAGCACTACTAATAAGATCAGCATCGTTTTCAGCTTAAGACCAGCATTGTTCTGCGAGCACTGAGTGGCATTTCTACTGTGTGTTTAACCCCTTCGGGGAGTTAAACACACAGTATTCTAGGGTCTATAGCTGCAGGAGGTGGCATTGCACCATCAACTGCTGGTGCAATGCTGAATGCGGAGAGCATGATGCTGTCCTCATTCAGCGATGTCTGTCGGAACATGATCTGCTGATCGGATCATGTCGGACAGACATTTGATAAATAGGCCCCATGGAGGGCATATAGCTACTGAAGAAGATAATGAAACCCTTGCAAGACTATAGCAAGAAAATATTATTACTAAACCTTTTTAAAGGATATCACGTAAATGAAATCCAACACTCTGAATACATTGAAACAAATGTAAAGTAAACAAATGTCAGAAGGTAAAAATAAAAGTTGTCTATTTAACAGAGCTTTAAATCCAGTAAGGATATATTAAACCTGTGGTAGTGCTGTATTGTACTGAATGCATAGTAATGTGTTACTGCCCCCTTTGGCAGCAAGAAGGTAACAAGAGAATTTTGAGCAGGGGCTTTGCTAAAATATGAGGCTAGAGCCCAAGGTAAAACCCAGCAACCCATATGCAGATTCTATCACTCTTGGCTCCTCCCCTAGTGATTTTATGTCAATGCCCTTTATGTTAATGATTTACTTACTTCCCCATCATCTGTATCAATCTCTTCCTCATTCTCCTCCTCCTCCTCCTCCTCCTCCTCCTCCTCCTCCTCCTCCTCTTCCTCCTCCTCCTCCTTCTCCTCCTCCTCCTTCTCCTCCTCCTCCTTCTCCTTCTCCTTCTCCTCCTCCTCCTTCTCCTCCTCCTTCTCCTCCTCCTCCTCCTTCTCCTCCTCCTCCTCCTTCTCCTCCTCCTCCTTCTCCTCCTCCTTCTCCTCCTCCTCCTTCTCCTCCTTCTCCTCCTCCTCCTTCTCCTCCTCCTCATTCTCCTCCTCCTTCTCCTCCTCCTCCTCCTTCTCCTCCTCCTTCTCCTCCTTCTCCTCCTTCTCCTCCTCCTCATTCTCCTCCTCCTCCTCCTCCTCCTTCTTTTTCTCCTCCTCCAGTATCACAGGAATTACCCAAGTGGGAATGTAGAGTCTGTATGACCATCTGTTATCAGGAAATCCTTCAAACAAACTCATTCCCTCAAGTATTTCAGACTAGAGACAAAATCAGATGAAGTTTTAAAATTCTTAAAGGAACAAAAATTTCCTTAGCTATCACAACTATAATCTTTATGTGAGTTAATCTACTTGTGGGTTAAGGGTAAAGTAGGTTTAACCTTTTGCCTGCCTGAAAGAAGTAGAATGCTCTGTGATACTAATATTGTAAAATTAATAATACAATAAATCCTTACAGGATTGTGGGAAATAAAGATCTCAGATTTTGGAAAAAGATGATAATCTAAGCGTTAATGAAGAAATGCAATAAAATATCTGGTAAAAGAATAAACATTATTATTTTTACATAGAAAAACATGAAATGGTTGATGTAATTTTGAAGAATAAGAAATACAATTGACATGAGTGATTAACCATTGACACAATATAAATATATATCAACAACAATATCATTTAGAGACTATTAGGTTTATTCAAATTATAAATATGGGTTATTAAAATTATAAATATATTTTTTTTAAAATACATCAGAAACAGTGATATTGTTGTACTGTATATTTCATGCTAACATTTTATAGACAATAAAGTTCTCCTGTATTTATTGTCACAAGTAAGAGGTTTGGGTGTTGTACAATAAAGACAAACTACATTAGCTTGATATACATCTTCTACATATACATATCTATATCAGTGAGGGGACCCTATAAGTACGTAATCACATGTTTATTTTTAGTATAAATTAAATCAGTTTAGTGATTAATGTTGATGTCTTTACCTTAATGTCCTCAATTAATTTTTTATCGTCTTCTGACACCCAATCAGAGATTAACTGCAGAAGTAAAATAAAAAAATATTGTTATATGAACAATCTTAATCTCATGTGTAACTTTCATTGTGTCTGTCTTTGTTTACATAATAAAAAAATATATAATGCTTTGGCTGTTTCACTATAAGAGCATTATTTGTGCCATAATTATAAAGTACCCAACTTTGCTAACCTCTACCATTTCTACTGGAAGCAATTCCATACGCACAAGCTGGCAAGCAACTCTACTGCGCTGGTTATTTGGGGTTATAAGACACTTTAAGATCATCACTTATTATAAGGTCATTATAAAGCTAACATTACATAACTAGTTATTTAACTTGAAGCCATTGACTGTCTATTGGCCACAATTAAAGAAGAAAATCACACAACCTGTAGATCTACTGGTCAGCACTAAAAGATTTACCTATTGTCCATTACCTAATTGTTGGGCACATCTGCAGTAACATATAGTTCCTCCTTAGCTCTTTCTATAATAAATTACATTGTAAGATAAAGTAATGTTACTCACATCCATATTCTCCATAGTTCTGTGAACCAATGTTTCACAAAAATAACCACTTGTTTAAAGTCTTGAGCCTAAACCAGTGCTTTCTCTCCTGCAAACCCCAAGCAAAAGAGTGAAGACACTTGCCTAAGTCACAGAGTGAATATCACTGTATTAGTGTGACATCATAAAGGCTTAGGATACTTTACCATTATCAGGGGCTACTCTAGCTTATTACATTATAGATGCCACCTGTTGCCATAGATACAGGGCAAGGGAAAAACAGATAAACACCTAGGTTTCGACCTGGGTATTATCTAATTTGCATTAACCCAATAAGTGCTAAGGGTCTAGATTAAACTTCCACACACCAGCAGATGTCCTTTTAATATTTTTATATGTATGTAATTATGCCTGCTTCTTGTGAGGATAGACAGATAGATGATAGATAGATAGATAGATAGATAGATAGAGAGATAGATAGATAGACAGACAGATTCACCTGATTGACATAAGCTTTCCAGGGATATTTGATGGCAAAACAAGAAATATGGAGGAGAGATAAAGAAATAAAAACATACACAATCTTGCAGGATGCACTTCAGCCTCTCTGTGAGACAGTCACTCTTACAGGAAAAGCAGGCAAAAAAAAAATGAAATATATTACAGATGTATTTTACTTTGCATGATTAAACATTTTAAGGGGAATTACATTTTGAATGTTGACAGTTCCAGCAGCAGGTGGCCAGTTTTCCATCTTAACCATAAAGATGGAGTAAAACAATTTGTGGGGAGCCTAATTCAGGGAATGTGCAGTAAACTAGTCTATAACTCAGCCCACTTGCTACATAGTGGGTTATTACAATCATTCGGCTAGATTACGAGTTTTGCGTTATGAGTGAAAAAGCAGCGTTATGGCTCTTTTTCACTACTGCTTTTATTACGAGTTTTGCAGGTATATCTGTACCGCACACTTTTTTGGCCGTAACGCAACGTAACTACCGCAGCTTTCAAAAAGCCCTTTTCAATTAAACTTCCACAGCGCTGGTATTATGAGTTTGCCTGTCTGGTCAAAAAGTGAGCGGTACAGCCTATAACTACAAGATCCGTACCGTAAACTGAAAGTCAGTAGTTATGGGTTTTGCGCTACAAAGCTGTAACATAAAACTCATAACTAAAGTGTTACAAAGAACACTAACACCCATAAACGACCTATTAACCCCTAAACCGAGGCCCTCCAGCATTGCAAATACTTAAATAAAATTATTAACCCCTAAACCGCTGCACTCCAGCATCATTAACACTAGTTAAATATTATTAACCCATAATCTGCTGTCCCTAACATCGCCGCAACCTGCATTACTGTTATTAACCCCTTATCTGCTGCCCCCAAAATCATCGCCACTATACTAAAGTTATTAACCCCTAAACCAAACCCTAAGTCTAACCCTAACACCCACTAACTTTAATATAATTAAAATAAATCTAAATAAAAATTAATCTCATGAACTAAATAATTCCTATTTAAAACTAAATACTTATCTGTTAAATAAACCCTAAGCTAGCTACAATATAACTAATAGTTACATTGTAGCTAGCTTAGGTTTTATTTTTATTTCACAGCTAAGTTTGTATTTATTTTAACTAGGTACACTAGTTAGTAAATAGTTATTAACTATTTACAAGCTACCTAGTTAAATAAATACAAATTCACCTATAAAATAAAACCTAACCTGTCTTACACTAACACCTAACCTTACACTACAATTAAATAAATGACATTAATTAAATACAATTAACTAAATTACAAAAAAAACCCACTAAATTGCACAAAATAAAAAAGAAATTTCTATAGGCACCGTCTCCTCACCTATTTCAGCTCCCTAATATCTCCCTTAAGAATCTTCCCCCTATCCCCCTACCCCCCTACCCCTTCCACCCCCCCCCTCCATTCAGTAACGAGTATAGATGGTCCCAATCACCACTTTTGAGAGATTTATGACAAGATGGGATTTCTTTGTCTTGCATATTGATTATTTTAGTAGTCGCTATACTTGTTATAGAGTGGACTCACAATTGCGTTAATGTTTTTCTTCTTCTTTTTGTGAAACTGAAAATGTAGTACGCTTTAGTTGTACAGCTGTTGTACTTACTTATGTTTCCATTTTTTGAAAAATAAATAAATTACATTAAAAATTTTTTTTAAAAAATTATCTAATATTTAAACTAATTACACCTAATCTAATAGCCTTATCAAAATAAAAAAGTCCCCCAAAATAAAAAAACCCTAGCCTAAACTAAACTGCCAATAGCCCTTAAAAGGGCCTTTTGCAGGGCATGGCCCCAAAGAAATCAGCTCTTTTACCTGTAAAAAAATAATACAAACACCACCCCCAACAGTAAAACCCATCACCCACACAACCAACCCCACAAACTAAGCTCCCCATTGCCCTGAAAAGGGCATTTGGGTGGGCATTGCCCTTAAAAGGGAATTTAGCTCTTTTTCAGCCCAAACCCTAAGCTAAAAATAAAACACACCCAATAAACCTTCAAAAAAACCTAACACTAACCCCCGAAGATCCACTTACAGTTTTTGAAGACCGGACATCCATCCTCAACGAAGCCGGGAGAAGTCTTCATCCAAGCAACAAGAAGTCCTCAACGAAGCCGGGAGAAGTCTTCATCCATGCGGCAAGAAGTCCTCAATAAAGCCGGGAGAAGTCTTCATCCAAGCGGCAAGAAGTGGTCCTCCAGACGGGCAGAAGTATTCATTCAGACGGCATCTTCTATCTTCATCCTTCCGACGTGGAGCGGCTCCATCTTCAAGACATCCAGTGCGGAGCCAATAGGATTGAGCTCACATTCTATTGGCTTTTCCAATCAGCCAATAGAATGCAAGCTCAATCCTATTCCAGTTCTTTATTTAGCATTTTAGTGGATGTCAGATTTACTCCAGTGCTGGAAACATCTGAGAATAAGAATTACATAATACCACTAATATCCTACAAAGTTATATTAAGGGTCAGATATTTTAGTACTTTAGTATTTGTACTTTGGGATGTTAACCTCTAAGACTGAATTAAAAATCACCCCTTAAAGGGACAGTATAGTAAAAAATTACTCTTTTTATGATTTGGATAGAGCATGCAATTAAATTTAAACAACATTGTTGCTTTGTTATACAATGTTGCAAAACTGCTACCATAGAGTACTAAAGACACGTGCACACCCCTGAGCTGTAATTAGCCTACCTAGTTTTACTATTCAATAAAAGATACCAAGGGGTCCATTTATTAATGTGTGGACGGACATGATCCAATATAGTGGATCATGTCCGCCGCACATCGCTAAGCGTGAACTGCAGGTGCAATACCACCCCCTGCAGATTCACGGTCAATCGGCCGCAAGCAGGGGGTGTCAATCAGACCAATCGTATTAGATCTGGCGGATTGCTGTCCGCCACCTCATAGGTGGCGGACGAGTTAAGGAGCAGTGGTCTTGCACATGCTCAGTAGGAGCTGGAGACTCAAAAAGTTTAAATATAAAAGTGTGCACATTTTGTTAATGGAAAGTTTAATTTTGACTTGACTGTCCCTTTAAATATTTTTGAAGTTGTTAAAGGGACACTGTAATATAAATTTTGTTTTCTTTATCAGCTGCATAGTATTAAATGCATGGTGAATTGTTCCGTTTGGTTTATTTTTGCATTTGAGAATAGTTGATGTTGCTTAACCTCTTCACCTAATTCAACATATATATGTCATGCGGTACTTTGGCTATCGTACCGCACCACGTATATATACATCGTCGCTTCAGGATGCTCCAGCATTCTCGACTGTTAAGTTACAGACCAGATCTGAAGTTTCAGGCATCTCCCGCATATGGAGCCGGAGCGTGATCGGTGCTCCGCCTCCATATGAGGGCAGATGCCTGATCGTTACAGACGGTGGCACTGTGTGTACAGACAGCTGCCAGTACCTAAGATGGCACCTAATAGTTAGAGAGGGGAGGTTTAGAGAGCTATTTGGGGGGGATCAGGGAGGTTGAAGGGAAAGGGGGGGATCCTACACTGGAGAAATATATATTAAAAAAAGCATTATTTTTTCATACTGGCAGACCTAACATGGGGGTTACCAGTGGGGGGTGGGGGAGGGAAGAGAGCTGTTTGGGAGGGATCAAGTAGGGATCAGAAGGTGGGGAGTGTCAGGTAGGAGGCTAATCTCTACACTAAAGCTAACATTAACCTTTTAAGCTACCTAATTAACCATTCTGTGGTCCTCTCTGCATCGGCCAGCAATGGTGCCAATCGTTGGTGGGTGGGAGTGAGGCGGTGGGCGGCCCATCGCTGGAGCAGTTCCTTCTGATGTGGATCCAGTTCCAGTATAGCTGGGATGGCGTCTGGAGTGCGTGAGGGGGGGGGGGGCGGGAGCGTGCGCACGCTACTTAGTCTATTTAATGCATAAGGGACGGAGGGAGAGGGAGGGATAAGTCTTAGGTAAAAGGGATCTGGGATGGGGGAGAGTATTGAGGGGGGCAGCTTCACTACAGAAAATTTTTTTTTTATATAAAAAAAAAATAAAAGCTAATTTTTTATGCAAACTGGGTACTGGCAGACAGCTGCCAATACCTAAGATGGTGGCATATAGGTAGAGGGTGGAGGGCTAGAGAGCTGTTTGGGGGGATCATGGAGGTTGGGGGCTAAGGGGGTATCTTACACTGAAGAATATATTATTATTTATTTATTTTTTTAAAGCCTTTTATTTTAGTACTGGCAGACTTTCTGCCAGTACTTAGGATGGTGGTGACAATTATGGGGTGGAGGAGGGAAGGGAGCTGTTTGAGAGGGGTCAGGGAGGGATCACGGGGTGGGATGTGTCAGGTGGTAGGCTGATCTCTACACTAAAGCTAAAATTAACCTTACAAGCTACCTAATTAACTCCACTGCTGGGCATAATACAACTGTGATGCGCAGCGGAATTTAGCGGCCTTCTAATTACCAAAAAGCAACGCCAAAGCCATACATGTCTGCTATTTCTGAACAAAGGGGATCCCAGAGAAAAAGTGAAAAAGTTAACAATTGTTTTTATTTGATCGCATTTGGCGGTGAAATAGTGGCATGAAATATATCATAATGGGCCTAGATCAATACTTTAGGTTGTCTACTACACTACACTAAAGTTAAAATTAACTCTTCAAGCTACCCAATTAACCCCTTCACTGCTGGACATAATACAAGTGTGGTGCGCAGCGGCATTTAGCAGCCTTATAATTACCAAAAAGCAACGCCAAAGCCATATATGTCTGCTATTTCTGAACAAAGGGGATCCCAGAGAAGCATTTACAAACATTTGTCCCATAATTGCACAAGCTGTTTTTTCAGTAATTTCAGTGAGAAACCTAAAGTTAGTGAAAAAGTTAACGATTTTTTTTATTTGATCGCATTTGGCGGTGAAATAGTGGCATGAAATATATCAAAATGGGCCTAGATCAATACTTTAGGTTGTCTACTACACTACACTAAAGCTAAAATTAACCCTTCAAGCTACCTAATTAACCCCTTCACTGCTGGACATAATACAAGTGTGGTGCGCTGTGGCATTTAGCGGCCTTCTTATTACCAAAAAGTAATGCCAAAGCCATGTCTGCTATTTCTGAACAAAGGGGATCCCAGAGAAGCATTTACAAAATTTAGAACCTATTTAGCATGGGTGTTTTTTGGTGGTGGTAGATGTGTAACAGATTTTGGGGTCAAAGTTAGAAAAAGTGTGTTTTTTTCAATTTTTTTATCATATTTTATACAAATTTTTATAGTAAATTATATAATATGATGAAAATAATATGGTATATATAATGGCCTCTACTTATCAAGCCATCGACTTTCTTGCATTCGACGGCACCAATCCGCTCGCCTAAGATCGCCTAACATCGCTGCCGCTAACCTGAATACGTTCTCCAAAATTATAAAGAAAGCTGTCAAAAAGCTGCGCACTAAGTACCGTGCAATGAGCAGCGGATTGTTGTTAACTAACAGTCATCGATCTGGCTGCTCTTCGGCTTATTCTGAGCTTTCTTGGTACCCTGTCACTAAGCACCCACACTATACTATACTGTTTTACCCCCTATACCGCCGCTCCCGGACCCCGCCGCACCTAAATAAAGTTATTAACCCCTAAACCACCGATCCCGGAGCCCACCACAACTCTATTAAAGTGTTTAACCCCTAAATCACCACTCCCGGAGCCCACCGCAACTCTATTAAAGTGTTTAACCCCTAAATCACCACTCCCGGAGCCCACCGCAACTCTATTAAAATGTTTAACCCCTAAACCGCCACTCACGTAGCCCACCGCAACTCTATTAAAGTGTTTAACCCCTAAACCGCTGCTCCCGGAGCCCACCGCCACCTACATTATATGTATTAACCCCTAAACCACCGCTCACGGACCCTGCCGCCACCTACATTACATTTATTAACCCCTAATCTGCCCCCCTAAACTGCCGCCACTATATTAAATTCATTAACCACTAATCCTAAATCTAACCCTAACCCTAACACCCCCTAACTTAAATATAATTTAAATTAATCTAAATAAATGTTCCTATCATTAAATAAATTATTCCTATTTAAAACTAAATACTTACCTGTAAAATAAACCCTAAGATAGCTACAATATAACTAATAGTTACATTGTAGCTATTTTAGGATTTGTTTTTATTTTACAGGCAAGTTTGTATTTATTTTAACTAGGTACAATAGTTATTAAATAATTATTAACTATTTAATAACTTCCTAGCTAAAATAAATACAAATATACCTATAAAATAAAACCTAACCTAAGTTACAATTACATCATTAAATTAATTACCTAAGCTAAATACAATTAAATACAATTAAATAAAATTAAATAAAAATATCTAAAGTACCAAAAAAACAAACAAACACTAAATTACAGAAAATAATAAAATAATTACAAGAATTTTAAAATAATTACACCTAATCTAATCCCCCTAATAAAATAATAAAAATCCCTACCCTACACTAAATTACAAATAGCCCTTAAAAGGGCCTTTTGTGGGGCATTGCCCCAAAGTAATCAGCTCTTTTACCTGAAAAAAAAATACAATACCCCCCCATTAAGTTAGGAAAAATCCTATTGGCTGATGCAATCAGCCAATAGGTTTGAGCTCGCATTCTATTGGCTGTTCCAATCAGCCAATAGAATGCGAGCTCAATCCTGTTGGCTGATTGGATCAGCCAATAGGATTGAACTTCAATCCTATTGGCTGATTGCATCAGCCAATAGGATTTTTCCTACCTTAATTCCGATTGGCTGATAGAATTCTATCAGCCAATCGGAATTCAAGGGACGCCATCTTCCATGAAGTCATTTAAAGGAATATTCATTCGTCGGGTATTCGTCGGCCTGGAAGGATGCTCTCCGTCGGGTGTCTTGAAGATGGACCCGCTCCGCTCCGGATGGATGAAGATAGAAGATGCCGCCTGGATGAAGACATCTGCCCGTCTGGAGGTCCTCTTCTGCCCGGATCGGATGAAGACTTCTGGCCGTCTGGAGGACCACTTCTGCCCGGTTGGGTGAAGACGTCTTAAGGTAGGGTGATCTTCAAGGGGGTAGTGTTAGGTTTTATTAAGGGGGGATTGGGTGGGTTTTAGAGTAGGGTTGAGTGTGTGGGTGGTGGGTTGTAATGTTGGGGGGGTATTGTATTTTTTTTTCAGGTAAAAGAGCTGATTACTTTGGGGCAATGCCCCTCAAAAGGCCCTTTTAAGGGATATTTGTAATTTAGTGTAGGGTAGGGATTTTTATTATTTTGGGGGGCTTTTTTATTTTATTAGGGGGATTAGAAATAGGTGTAATTAGTTTAAAATTCTTGTAATTATTTTTCTATTTTCTGTAATTTAGTGGGGGGGTTTTGTACTTTAGTTAATTTTATTTAATTGTAGTTAATTTCGGTAATTAATTTAATTATAGTGTAGTGTTAGGTGTTATTGTAACTTAGGTTAGGTTTTATTTTACAGGTACTTTTGTATTTATTTTAGCTAGGTAGTTATTAAATAGTTAATAACTATTCAATAACTATTGTACCTAGTTAAAAAAAATACAAAGTTGCCTGTAAAATAAAAATAAACCCTAAGCTAGCTACAATGTAACTATTAGTTATATTGTAGCTAGCTTGTGGTTTATTTTATAGGTAAGCATTTAGTTTTAAATAGGAATAATTTATTTAATGATAGGAATATTTATTTAGATTTATTTAAATTATATTTAAGTTAGGGGGGCTTAGACTTAGGTTTAGGGGTTAATAAATTTAATGTAGGTGGCGGCGGTGTAGGGGGGTCAGATTAGGGGTTAATAAATTTAATGTAGGTGGCAGCGGTGTAGGGGGGTCAGATTAGGGGTTAATAAATATAATGTAGGTGGCGGCGGGGTACGGGAGCGGCGGTTTAGGGGTTAAACACTTTATTTAGTTGCGGCGGGCTCCGGGAGCGGCGGCTTAGGGGTTAATAAGTATAATGTAGGTGGCGGCGGTATAGGGGGGGCAGATTAGGGGTGTTTAGACTCGGGGTACATGTTAGCGTGTTATGTGTATACGTTCCAATAGGAATCAATGGGATATCAGGTAGCAGCGAACATAAGCTTTCGCTGCTGTCAGACTCCCATTGATTCCTATGGCATCCGCCGCCTCCAGGGCGGCGGATTGAAAACCAGGTACGCTAGTTTTTTGATAACTAGCAAAAGTAGTCAGATTGTGCCGAACTTGCATTCGGAACATCTGTAGTGACGTAACCATCGATCTGTGTCGGACTGAGTCCGGCGGATCGTATGTTACGTCACTATGTTCTACTTTTGCCGGTCTGTAGGGTTTGATAACCATGGTGAATCAGGCTCACCACAAATACGCTGCGGAATTCCAGCGTATTTGCGGTTGACAGCTTGATAAATAGAGGCCAATGTGTGGGTACAGTAAAGGAGTAAGAGGAAAAATACAGCTAAACACAAACACCGCAGAAATGTAAAAATAGCCCTGGTCCTTAAAGTGAAGGTAAATTGTCAACAAGTGCCCGGTTTTTAAAAATACTTTTAAAAACAGGGGCACTTTCATTGATGAAAGTTTGCATTGCACCGGATTTGTAAAAATACTTACCATTTACTTCTCCAAAACCTCCCAGCCTCAGTTCCTCTGTACTGACGTCAGAAATGACAAAACCGGCATTCTCCAATCATGGCTTTACCCCCAGAGCATCCATCTCGTGATGCCCGGCTGTGATTGGAGGAAGCCGGTTTCGTCATTGCTGTGTTTGTACAGCAAGAAGAAGAAGGCGGGGGATCGGCGATCCGGTTTTGGAGAAGTTAAAGGTAACTATTTCTCTCGGTGCAATGTAAACTTTCATCAGTGAAAGTGCCACTGTTTTTAAAAGTATTTTTAAAAAACGGGCACTCATTGCTGAAAATTGACATTCACTTTAAAGGGATAGGAAAGTCAAAATTAAACAGGATTGCTTGATTCAGATAGAGCATATAATTTTAACATACTATTAAATTCACTTCTATTTTCAAATTTGCTTCATTCTCTTAGTATCTCTTGTTAAAAAATGAATATGCACATATCATACACTAGTGGGAGCTGCTGCTAATTGGTGCCTGCACACATTTGTCTCTTGTGATTGGCTAAATAGATATTTTCAGCTTCTTGTCAGTAGTGCAATGCCATCCCTTCAGCAATGGATAGCAAGATAATGAAGAAAATTTGATAATAGAATTAAATTGGAAAGTTGTCTAAAATTGTATGTTCTATCTGAATCATAAAAGAAAATTTTGGGGTTTACTATCACTTTAAAGGGCCAGTAAACCTATAAAATAATGTTATATAATTCTGCACATAGTGCAGAATTATATAACATTATATTAGCGCTAGCTTTATGCAATCTAAGGCCTAGATTTAGAGTTCGGCGGTAGCCGTGAAAACCAGCGTTAGAGGCTCCTAACGCTGGTTTTAGGCTACCGCCGGTATTTGGAGTCAGTGATTAAAGGGTCTAACGCTCACTTTTCAGCCGCGACTTTTCCATACCGCAGATCCCCTTACGTCAATTGCGTATCCTATCTTTTCAAAAGTGAGCGTTAGAGCTCTAACGACAAAACTCCAGCCGCCGGAAAATAGCAGGAGTTAAGAGCTTTCTGGGCTAACGCCGGTTCATAAAGCTCTTAACTACTGTACCCTAAAGTACACTAACACCCATAAACTACCTATGTACCCCTAAACCGAGGTCCCCCCATATCGCCGACACTCGATTAAAATTTTTTAACCCCTAATCTGCCGACCGCCACCTACGTTATACTTATGTACCCCTAATCTGCTGCCCCTAACCCCGCCGACCCCTGTATTATATTTATTAACCCCTAACCTGCCCCCCACAACGTCGCCGCCAGCTACTTACAATAATTAACCCCTAATCTTCCGACCGCAAAGCGCCGCCACCTACGTTATCCTTATGTACCCCTAATCTGCTGCCCCTAACACCGCCGACCCCTATATTATATTTATTAACCCCTAACCTGCCCCCCACAACGTCGCCGCCAGCTACTTACAATAATTAACCCCTAATCTTCCGACCGCAAAGCGCCGCCACCTACGTTATCCTTATGTACCCCTAATCTGCTGCCCCTAACACCGCCGACCCCTATATTATATTTATTAACCCCTAATCTGCCCCCCTCAACGTCGCCGACACCTGCCTACACTTATTAACCCCTAATCTGCCGAGCGGACCTGAGCGCTACTATAATAAAGTTATTAACCCCTAATCCGCCTCACTAACCCTATCATAAATAGTATTAACCCCTAATCTGCCCTCCCTAACATCGCCGACACCTAACTTCAATTATTAACCCCTAATCTGACGACCGGAGCTCATCGCTACTATAATAAATGGATTAACCCCTAAAGCTAAGTCTAACCCTAACACTAACACCCCCCTAACTTAAATATAATTTAAATCTAACGAAATTAATTAACTCTTATTAAATAAATTATTCCTATTTAAAGCTAAATACTTACCTGTAAAATACATCCTAATATAGCTACAATATAAATTATAATTATATTGTAGCTATTTTAGGATTAATATTTATTTTACAGGCAACTTGGTAATTATTTTAACTAGCTACAATAGCTATTAAATAGTTAAGAACTATTTAATAGTTACCTAGTTAAAATAATAACAAAATTACCTGTAAAATAAATCCTAACCTAAGTTATAATTAAACCTAACACTACCCTATCAATAAATTAATTAAATAAACTACCTACAATTACCTACAATTAACCTAACACTACACTATCAATACATTAATTAAATACAATTGCTACAAATAACTACAATTACATAAACTAACTAAAGTACAAAAAATAAAAAAGAACTAAGTTACAAAAAATAAAAAAATATTTACAAACATAAGAAAAATATTACAACAATTTTAAACTAATTACACCTACTCTAAGCCCCCTAATAAAATAACAAAGACCCCCCCCCCAAAAAAAATGCCCTACCCTATTCTAAATTAATAGAGTTAAAAGCTCTTTTACCTTACCAGCCCTGAACAGGGCCCTTTGCGGGGCATGCCCCAAGAAAATCAGCTCTTTTGCCTGTAAAAAAAAACATACAATACCCCCCCCAACATTACAACCCACCACCCACATACCCCTAATCTAACCCAAACCCCCCTTAAATAAACCTAACACTAAGCCCCTGAAGATCTTCCTACCTTGTCTTCACCATCCAGGTATCACCGATCCGTCCTGGCATCCGGTGCTGAAGAGGTCCAGAAGAGGCTCCAAAGTCTTCCTCCTATACGGCAAGAAGAGGACATCCGGACCGGCAAACATCTTCTCCAAGCGGCATCTCCGATCTTCTTCCATCCGGTGCGGAGCGGGTCCATCTTGAAGCAGCCGACGCGGATCCATCCTCTTCTTCCGGCGTCTCCCAACGAATGACGGTTCCTTTAAGGGACGTCATCCAAGATGGCGTCCCTCGAATTCCGATTGGCTGATAGGATTCTATCAGCCAATCGGAATTAAGGTAGGAATATTCTGATTGGCTGATGGAATCAGCCAATCAGAATCAAGTTCAATCCTATTGGCTGATCCAATCAGCCAATCAGATTGAGCTCGCATTCTATTGGCTGTTCCGATCAGCCAATAGAATGCGAGCTCAATCTGATTGGCTGATTGGATCAGCCAATAGGATTGAACTTGATTCTGATTGGCTGATTCCATCAGCCAATCAGAATATTCCTACCTTAATTCCGATTGGCTGATAGAATCCTATCAGCCAATCGGAATTCGAGGGACGCCATCTTGGATGACGTCCCTTAAAGGAACCGTCATTCGTCGGGAGACGCCGGAAGAAGAGGATGGATCCGCGTCGGCTGCTTCAAGATGGACCCGCTCCGCACCGGATGGAAGAAGATCGGAGATGCCGCTTGGAGAAGATGTTTGCCGGTCCGGATGTCCTCTTCTTGCCGGATAGGAGGAAGACTTTGGAGCCTCTTCTGGACCTCTTCAGCACCGGATGCCAGGACGGATCGGTGATACCTGGATGGTGAAGACAAGGTAGGAAGATCTTCAGGGGCTTAGTGTTAGGTTTATTTAAGGGGGGTTTGGGTTAGATTAGGGGTATGTGGGTGGTGGGTTGTAATGTTGGGGGGGGGTATTGTATGTTTTTTTTACAGGCAAAAGAGCTGATTTTCTTGGGGCATGCCCCGCAAAGGGCCCTGTTCAGGGCTGGTAAGGTAAAAGAGCTTTTAACTCTATTAATTTAGAATAGGGTAGGGCATTTTTTTTTTTGGGGGGTCTTTGTTATTTTATTAGGGGGCTTAGAGTAGGTGTAATTAGTTTAAAATTGTTGTAATATTTGTCTTATGTTTGTAAATATTTTTTTATTTTTTGTAACTTAGTTCTTTTTTATTTTTTGTACTTTAGTTATTTTATGTAATTGTAGTTATTTGTAGCAATTGTATTTAATTTATTTATTGATAGTGTAGTGTTAGGTTAATTGTAGGTAATTGTAGGTAGTTTATTTAATTAATTTATTGATAGGGTAGTGTTAGGTTTAATTATAACTTAGGTTAGGATTTATTTTACAGGTAATTTTGTTATTATTTTAACTAGGTAACTATTAAATAGTTCTTAACTATTTAATAGCTATTGTACCTGGTTAAAATAATTACCAAGTTGCCTGTAAAATAAATATTAATCCTAAAATAGCTACAATATAATTATAATTTATATTGTAGCTATATTAGGATGTATTTTACAGGTAAGTATTTAGCTTTAAATAGGAATAATTTATTTAATAAGAGTTAATTAATTTCGTTAGATGTAAATTATATTTAACTTAGGGGGGTGTTAGTGTTAGGGTTAGACTTAGCTTTAGGGGTTAATCCATTTATTATAGTAGCGATGAGCTCCGGTCGTCAGATTAGGGGTTAATAATTGAAGTTAGGTGTCGGCGATGTTAGGGAGGGCAGATTAGGGGTTAATACTATTTATGATAGGGTTAGTGAGGCGGGTTAGGGGTTAATAACTTTATTATAGTAGCGCTCAGGTCCGCTCGGCAGATTAGGGGTTAATAAGTGTAAGTAGCTGGCGGCGACGTTGTGGGGGGCAGATTAGGGGTTAATAAATATAATATAGGGGTCGGCGGTGTTAGGGGCAGCAGATTAGGGGTACATAGGGATAACGTAGGTTGCGGCGGTGTACGGAGCGGCAGATTAGGGGTTAATAATAATATGCAGGGGTCAGCGATAGCGGGGGCGGCAGATTAGGGGTTAATAAGTGTAAGGTTAGGGGTGTTTAGACTCGGGGTACATGTTAGAGTGTTAGGTGCAGACTTAGGAAGTGTTTCCCCATAGGAAACAATGGGGCTGCGTTAGGAGCTGAACGCTGCTTTTTTGCAGGTGTTAGGTTTTTTTTCAGCTCAAACAGCCCCATTGTTTCCTATGGGGGAATCGTGCACGAGCACGTTTTTTAGACTGGCCGCGTCCGTAAGCAACTCTGGTATCGAGAGTTGCATTTGCGGTAAAAATGCTCTACGCTCCTTTTTTGGAGCCTAACGCAGCATTTTTTTGAACTCTCGATACCAGAGTTAATTTTATGCTGCGGCCAGAAAAAAGCCCGCGGAGCGTTAACAGCCCATCTACCGCCAAACTCCAAATCTAGGCCTAATATTGCCTGTGAATTTTTATTAAAAAGACTGTTTTTCAGACCCGCTCTCTGTGCTCTTCTGAGCGTGTCTGTTTTTATCACAGAGCGCATCTGGCCAGCTGTCTAGTCACAGCACGGCACAACCGCGCCATTATACTCAGTGCAACTCACTCCTGCTCTGTCTGACAGCGGGAGCGAGCTGCACAGAGTGTAATGGCGCGGTCGGTCCGGGCTGTGACTAGACAGCTGGCCAGATGCGCTCTGTGATAAAAACAGACCCGCTCAGAAGAGCACAGAGAGCGGGTCTGAAAAACAGTCTTTTTTAATAAAAATTCACAGGCAGTATTAGATTGCATAAAGCTAGCGCTAATATAATGTTATATAACTCTGCACTATGTGAAGCCCATTCATTCTCTTGAAAGTAAATGCATTTGCTCGACCGCAAACTAAATTTGCACGTGTCAGGTTTGCGCGACTGAAGAGCTAACGCAATTCACCTAGATTACGAGTGGTGCGTTACAGTTTTAACGCTTAAAAAATGGCAATTTCAGTGTAAAAACAGTAACGCAGCCATTACGAGTCGTGTCAGTATAGCTATACTGCAAGCATTTTAGCCTGCAACGCAACGTCAATCCCGCACTCAAGAAAATTACGTTTTTGCGTGGGATTTTCAAAGCACCGGTATTACAGGTTGTGCGGTCCGGCTAAAATGCTTGCGTTACAGCCTATACCGACACGATCCATACCACCATCTGAGAGCAGTAGTTATGAATTTTGTGTAACAAAAATGTTTCACAAAACTTATAACTAAACTGTTACAAAGTACACTAACACCCATAAACTACATATTAACCTCTAAACCGCCACTCTCCCTCATCGCAAACACTATTGAAAATGTATTAACCCCTAATCTGCCGGCCGCCCACATCCCCGCTACTATAATAAAGTTATTATCCACGATTCCACCGCTCCCCGCCACTAACTAAACCTATTAACCCCTAAGCCACCAGCCCCCACATCACCACTACTAAATAAACCTATTAACCCCTAAACCGCCAGTCCCCCCACATCGCCACTAATAAATTAAACTATTAACCCCTAAACCTATTACTTTTACAAAAAATAAAAAATACTAAAAATAACAAACAATAAATTACGAAAAACAACAAACGAAATGATCAAAAATAAAAACAATTACACCTAATCTAATAGCCATATAAAAATACCCCCCCCCAATAAAAAAAAACCCTAGCCTACCATAAACTACCAATAGCCCTTAAAAGGGCCTTTTGTAGGGCATTGCCCTAAAGAAATCAGCTCCTTTACCTGGAAAAAAATACAAAGACCCACCAACAGTAAAATCCACCACCAAACCATCCCCCCAAAATAACAAACCTAACTCTAACAAAAACCTAAGCTACCCATTGCCCTGAAAAGGGCATTTGTATGGGTATTGCCCTTAAAAGGGCATTCAACTCTTTTACATTGCCCTGAAAAGGGCATTCAGCTCTTTTACCTAAATCCCAAAACCCTAATCTAAAAAAAAAAAAAACACCCAAAAAAATTTAAAAAAACTTTAACACTAGCCCCCGAAGATCCACTCACAGTTTCTAAAATCTGGACATCCATCCTCATCCAGGTAGCGAGTAGTTTTCAAGCAGGTGACGAGAAGTCTTCATCCAGGTGGTGTCTTTTATTTTCATCCCGGCTGCGCGGAGCAGATCCATCCTTGAAGACATCCGGCGCGGAGCGTCCTTTTCATACGGTCATCGCCATACACTGGATCTTCAGTGTAAGGGAGACTTTTCTAAATGGCGTCCCTTGCATTCCTATTGGCTGATTTGATTCTTGAAATTCAAATCAGCCAATAAGATGAGAGCTACAGAAATCCTATTGGCTTTTCAAAACAGGATGAGAGTTAACGAAATTCTATTGGCTATTCAAATCAGCCAATAGATTTTTAGTAGCTCTCATCCTTTTGGATTTCAGAAGCTCAAGAATCAAATCAGCCAATAGGAATGCAAGGGACGTCATTTTGAAAAGGCTCCCTTGCATTGAAGATCCAGTGTACGGCGGTGACTGTATGGTATGGACAATCCGCGCTGGGGTTTAGGTTTTTTTTTATTTTTTGGGTGTTTTTTTTTTTTAGATTAGGGTTTTGAGCTTTAGGTAAAATAGCTGAATGCCCTTATAAGGGCAATGCCCATACAAATGCCTTTTTCAGGGCAATGTGTAGCTTAGGTTTTTGTTAGGTTAGGTTTTTAATTTTGGGGGGTTGGTTGGGTGATGGGTTTTACTCTTGAGGGGTCTTTTTTGTATTTATTTCCAGGTAAAAAGAGCAGTTATTTTTAGGGCAATGCCCTACAATAGGCCCTTTTAGGGGCTATTGGTAGTTTATTGTAGGCTAGGGTTTTTTTTTATTGGGGGGGGGCTTTATTATTTTTATAGGGCTATTAGATTAGGTGTAATTGCTATTATTTTTGATAATTTTGTTTGTTATTTTTCACAATTTATTGTATGTTATTTTTCGTAATTTAGTATTTTTTATTTTTTGTAATTTTAGACTTTTTTTAGTAGTGTTTTTTTAATGTGTAATTTAGTTTTTTTAATTGGTAGTTATTTTAATTTCAGTATAAGAGTTTAGTATAATAGTTATGTTTTGGTCAATTTATAGTTTAAACTTAGGTTTTTTTAATTTCACAGGTACGTTTTTATTTATTTTAAGATAGGGATATTGTAATTTTAATATAAAGTTAGGGGGTTGCTAGGTTTAGTGGTTAATAGTTTAATTTAGTTTTTTGCGATGTGGGGGGCTGGCGGTTTAGGGGTTAATAGGTTTATTTAGTGGCAGTGATATGGGAGGCCAGAGGTTTAGGGCCTAATACATTTATTATAGTGGCGGTATTGTGGGGAGCGGCGGAATATAGGTTAATAACTTTTATTAGTGGCGGCAATGTCGGGGAGCGGCAGAATAGAGGTTAATAACTTTTATTAGTGGCGGCGATATCGGGAGTGGCAGATTAGGGGTTAATAACTTTATTTCGGTGTCGGCAGATTAGGGGTGGCTATGAGGCCGAATTATCAAGTGTCTGTCGGACCTGATCTGACAGTGTGGATCAGGTCCGACAGACATCGCTGAATGCGGAGAGCAATACGCTCTCCGTATTCAGCATTGCACCAGCAGCTCACAAGAGTAAATCGGTGGAGGGGTGTTTTTTTCAGGTAAATGCTTTACCTTAGCACACACACAGAGAGGCTGTTTGTAGGTACTCTGTCAGCTACAACATAGCCAGGGGACTCACTCTGTTTCTCCTCTTGACACACTTCCTTGACTATTTTGCAGGTTCCTGCATTCTTTATACTGTTTTAAAACATAACAGACTATACTGAACGGCTTTATTAACTCTCTGGCAGCTCTTTGGAGACTTCTTTTTAGCACCTTTCTGTAATAGGTGTTTGGCCCTTTAAGATGTTTTAGAACTTTGTGCAGTTCTTCAAGCTTTTTTAAGTATGGTCCCTCATGAAAGTGGGAAAAAAAGTTTTTATCTTTGTGTTTTTCATTGTCCTCTTCATCTGCAGTCAGACCTCTTATCTTAAGGTCCATTTTCCCATCCAGATCTCAAGTCTCTGAACCTGATGGTATGAAAATGTTTCACTTGATCCTTAGGCATAGGGGTTTCTCTGATGCTGTGATTAAACCATAATTCAAGCTTGTAAACCTGTAACTAAGAAAATCTGGAAGGCTTTTTATTTCATGTTTTTTTTTTCAGAATTCCTAGGATTCTACAATTTGTTTGTTTTAGATCTAGATAAGGGCCTACCTGCCAGTTTTCTAAGGGGCAGTATTTTTGCTTTATCAGTTTTGTTCCACAGAAAGATTACTAATCTTCCTGATATCCATTGTTTTGTTCGTGCTCTGGATCTTAATAATCTGTTATCAAGCCTATTTCTCCTCAATAGAATTATTTTTCTGGAGTTAAGGGTATTGCAGGTTCTTCCTTTCCGAACCTATGCATAGTCTGGTAATGTATCTACTTTCTTCAAAAGTGTTATTTCTTTTGGCTATTTCTTCTGGTAGAAGAGTTTATGGGGTCTATTTAAGATGGTGCGAGCGGACATGATCCGATATTGCAGATCATGTCCACTGCACATCGATAAATGCCGACAGCATACACTCTCTGCATTTATCATTGCACCAGCAGTTCTAGTGAACTGCTGGTGCAATACCGCCCCCTGCAGATTTGAGGCCAATTGGCCGCTAGCAGGGGATGTCAATCAACCTGATCGTATTCAATCAGGTTGATTTCTGGTGATGTCTGTTCGCCTTCTCAAAGCAGGCGGACAGGTTATGGAGCAGCGGTCTTTTGACCGCTGCTTCATAACTTGTGTTTCCGGGGAGCCTGAAGGCTTGCCAGAAACACGGGGCATCAAGCTCCATTCGGAGCTTGATAATTCGGCCCCTCTGAGTTACCTGCTCTGTTTTGTCATCTTCTTTGATGTTTCATCAGGATAAGGCTGTTTTTTTCTGTCTTCTTTTTGATTTCTTTGCTAAGGTGGCTTCTTCAGAAAACTGTTCCTTCACTGTGTCCTTAGTCTAGGTATACTTCTGAGAGACCTTTGCATTACTTGGATATTGTTTGGGCACTTGAATATTTCATTTCTGCATTTAGGATTTTAGAAAGACTTTTAGTTTGTTCTTTCTGATCCTAGGAAGGGTCTTCTGTTTCTTTAGTCTTTTGGTTAAAACTTTTGTTTTACAAAGCTTTTTTGGAGGGAGGTCTGCCTCCGCTGCAGTAGATTTCTGCTCATTCTACTAGGTCAGTTGCACTTCATGGTCTCTTAAATATGTACAGTAAATATACAGTAAAAGACATAAATACATATGTATACATATTTAGACATGTATATGTATGTATCTCTATGCTAAAACCCTTTGCCTGCCTTCTTTCCTAACACTTGAGATCTCATATCTTTGAGCCCTTATAACTTTTATGCGCCTAGATTACGAGTCTTGCATTAGCCTTAAAAAGCAGCGTTGAGGGGTCCCAACGCTGCTTTTTAACGCCCGCTGGTATTACGAGTCTGGCAGGTACAGGTGTACCGCTCACTTTTTTTCCACGATTTTCGCATACCGCAAATCCCCTTACGTCAATTGCGTATCCTATCTTTTTAATGGGATTTTCCTAACACCGGTATTATGATTGCTGGGAAAAGTGAGCGGTAGACCCTCTCCTGTCCAGACTCCTACCGCATTTAAAAGTCAGTAGTTAAGAGTTTTATGGGCTAACGCCATAACATAAGACTCTTAACTAAATTGCTACAAAGTACACTAACACCCATAAACTACCTATTAAGCCCTGAACCGAGCCCCCCCCACATCGCAAACACTTAATTAAAATTTTTAACCCCTAATCTTCCGACCTGACATCGCCGCCACTGTAATAAATATATTAACCCCTAAACCGCCATACTCCCGCCTTGCAAACACTAGTTAAATTTTATTAACCCCTAATCTACCGTCCCTAACATCGCCGACACCTATCTACATTTATTTACCCCTAATCTGCCACCCCCAACATCGCCGCTACTAAATTAAATTTATTAACCCCTAAACCAAAGTCTAACCCTAAGTCTAACCACCCCCTAACTTAAATATAATTTAAATAAAACGAAATAAAATTACTACAATTAAATAAATTAATCCTATTTAAAACTAAATACTTACCGATAAAATAAACCCTAAGAAACATAGAAACATAGATATTGACGGCAGATAAGAGCCATAGGCCCAGCAAGTCTGCCCGACCTTACCTAACAGTATAAACGTATCTAGTTCGTAGGATAGCCTTATGCTTGTCCCATGCATTTTTAAAGTCCCCCACAGTGTTTGTTGCTACTACCTCTTGAGGAAGTTTACTCCATAAATCAATCACTCTTTCTGTAAAGAAGTGCTTCCTCAAATTACTCCTGAATCTACTACCCTTTAGCTTGAGCTCATGACCCCTTGTTCTTGAATTTTCCATTTTATGTAAAATACCCACAGCCTCAGTTTTACTAAACCCTTTAATGTACTTGAAAGTTGCTATCATATCACCTCTTTCCCTTCTCTCCTCTAAGCTATACATATTTAGGTCATTGAGCCTATCCTGGTAAGTTTTATTTTTTAGACCATGTACCATTTTGGTAGCCCTCCTTTGCACAGATTCAAGTTTGTTAATATCCTTCTGAAGATATGGCCTCCAGAACTGCACACAATACTCAAGATGAGGCCTAACTAATGATCTATAAAGTGGCATAAGAACCTTACTATTTCTGCTGCAAATACCTCTACCAATACATCCAAGCATTCTGCTAGCCTTACTCGCTGCATTACTACATTGTTTACTAAGTTTTAAATCATCTGAAATAATAATTCCCAAGTCCCGTTCCTCATCTGTAACAGTCAGTAAAGTGTCATTGAGTCTGTAATTAACATTTGGATTTTTCTTCCCTAAATGCATTATTTTACACTTTGCTGTGTTAAACTTTAGATCCCAGTCGTTTGTCCAATCCTCCAATTGTTGTATATCACTTCTCATTTTGTCTACCCCCCCCTGGAACATCCACTCTGTTGCAAATTTTTGTATCATCTGCAAATAGACATACTTTCCCCTGTAGCCCTTTGCTGATATCGCAGATAAATATGTTAAACAAAACAGGCCCCAGAACTGACCCCTGAGGAACACCACTAGTAACAGCCCCCTCTGCTGAATGAACTCCATTTACTAAGACACTTTGTTTTCTGTCCTTAAGCCAGCATTCCACCCAGTTCACAATTTTTGAATCTAGACCAAGGAGATATAGTTTGTGAATAAGTTTATTGTGTGGGACAGTGTCAAATGCTTTGCTGAAATCTAGATATGCTACATCAACTGCTCCTCCCTTGTCTAATACTTTTGTTACATAATCAAAGAAGTCATTTAGATTAGTCTGACATGATCTCCCTGAAGTAAAACCATGCTGATTTTGGTCCTCTAAATTGTTTGTCTTTATGTAAGTCATAGGGGGGTAGTTATCAAGCCGTCTACTTTTCTGGCTTCGCCGGCCCAATACGTCCGCCTAAGCTTGCCTACCTTCGCCGCCGCGGACCTGAAAAAATACGCCTAAGTTATCAAATAAAGCTGTCAAAAAGCCGCGGGGCGATGAGCAGCGGACTGTGACAGTTATCACTCATCCGATCTCGCTGCCCTTCGGCTTTTTCCCAGCTTTATTGCTAGCCTGTCACTAAGCACTCACACTAAACTGCACTGTTCTACCCCCTATACCGGAGCCCCCCGCAACTAAATAAAGTTACTAACCCCTAAACCGCCGCTCCTAGACCCTGCCGCAAGTCTTATAAATGTATTAACCCCTAAACCGCCGCTCCTAGACCCTGCCGCAAGTCTTATAAATGTATTAACCCCTAAACTGCCGCTCCCGGACACCGCTGCCACCTACATTATACCTAGTAACCCCTATCCTGCCCCCCCTATACCGTCGCCCTCTATTATAAAATTATTAACCCCTATCCTGCTGATCCCGCACCTCTCCGCAACTAAATAAATAGTTTAACCCCTAAACCGCCGCTCCATGAACCCGCCGCAACCTATATTAAACCTATTAACCCCTATCCTGCCCCCCCTACACCGTCGCCACCTATAATAAATTTATTAACCCCTAATCTGCCCCCCCTACACCGTCGCCACCTATAATAAATTTATTAACCCCTATCCTGCCCCCCACTACACCGCCGCCACTGTAATAAAATGATTAACCCCTAAACCTAAGTCTAACCCTAACCCTAACGCCCCCCTAACTTAAATATTAATTAAATAAATCTAAATAAATTAACTCTTATTAACTAAATGAATCCTATTTAAAACTAAATACTTACCTTTAAAATAAACCCTAATATAGCTACAATATAAATAATAATTATATTCTAGCTATCTTAGGATTTATTTTTATTTTACAGGTACCTTTCAATTTATTTTAACCATGTACAATAACTATTAAATAGTTATTAACTATTTAATAGCTTACCTAGCTAAAATAAAGAGAAATGTACCTGTGAAATAAATCCTAACCTAAGTTACAATTACACCTAACACTACACTATACTTTAATAAATTATTCCTATTTAAAAATAAATACTTACCTGTAAAATAAACCCTAAGATAGCTACAATATAATTAATAATTATATTATAGCTATCTTAGGATTTATATTTATTTTACAGGTAACTTTGTATTTATTTTAGCTAGTTAGAATAGTTATTAAATAGTTATTAACTATTTAATAACTACCTAGCTAAAAGAAATACAAAATTACCTGTAAAATAAATCCTAACTTAAGTTACAATTAAACCTAATACTACACTATCATTAAATTAACTAAATAAACTACCTACAAATAACTACAATTAAATACAATTACATAAACTAACTAAAGTACAAAAAATAAAAAAAGCTAAGTTACAAAAAATAAAAAATTAAGTTACAAACATGTTAAAAATATTACAACAATTTTAAGCTACTTACACCTAATCTAAGCCCCCTAATAAAATAACAAACCCCCCCAAAATAAAAAAAATCCCTACCCTATTCTAAATTAAATAAATTTCAAAGCTCTTTTACCTTACCAGCCCTTAAAAGGGCCATTTGTGGGGGCATGCCCCAAAAAGTTCAGCTCTTTTGCCTGTAAAAGAAAAATACAACCCCCCCAACATTAAAACCCACCACCCACATACCCCTAATCTAACCCAAACCCCCCTTACAAAAACCTAACACTAATCCCCTGAAGATCATCCTACCTTGAGTCGTCTTCACTCAGCCGAGCCACCGATGGAACTGAAGAGGACATCCGGAGCGGAAGAAGTTAATCCTCCAAGCGGCGCTGAAGAAATATTCCATCCGATGAAGTCATCATCCAGGCGGCGCTGAAGAAGTCTTCGATCCAGCCGATGTCATCTTCAAAGAGGCGCTGAAGAGGTCTTCTATCCGGGCGAAGTCATCTTCCAAGCCAGGTCTTGAATCTTCCTTCCGCCGACGCGGAACCACCTTCTTCACCGACGGACTACGACGAATGACGGCTCCTTTAAGGGATGTCATCCAAGATGGCGTCCCCTCAATTCCGATTGGCTGATAGGATTCTATCAGCCAATCGGAATTAAGGTAGGAAAATCTGATTGGCTGATGGAATCAGCCAATCAGATTCAAGTTCAATCCGATTGGCTGATCCAATCAGCCAATCAGATTGAGCTCGCATTCTATTGGCTGATCGGAACAGCCAATAGAATGCGAGCTCAATCTGATTGGCTGATTCCATCAGCCAATCAGATTTTTCCTACCTTAATTCCGATTGGCTGATAGAATCCTATCAGCCAATCGGAATTGAGGGGACGCCATCTTGGATGACGTCCCTTAAAGGAGCCGTCATTCGTCATAGTCCGTCGGTGAAGAAGGTGGTTCCGCGTCGGCGGAAGGAAGATTCAAGACCCGGCTTGGAAGATGACTTCGCCCGGATAGAAGACCTCTTCAGCGCCTCTTTGAAGATGACATCGGCCGGATCGAAGACTTCTTCAGCGCCGCTTGGATGATGACTTCATCGGATGGAAGATTTCTTCAGCGCCGCTTGGAGGATTAACTTCTTCCGCTCCGGATGTCCTCTTCAGTTCCATCGGTGGCTCGGCTGAGTGAAGACGACTCAAGGTAGGATGATCTTCAGGGGATTAGTGTTAGGTTTTTGTAAGGGGGGTTTGGGTTAGATTAGGGGTATGTGGGTGGTGGGTTTTAATGTTGGGGGGGGTTGTATTTTTCTTTTACAGGCAAAAGAGCTGAACTTTTTGGGGCATGCCCCCACAAATGGCCCTTTTAAGGGCTGGTAAGGTAAAAGAGCTTTGAAATTTATTTAATTTAGAATAGGGTAGGGATTTTTTTTATTTTGGGGGGGTTTGTTATTTTATTAGGGGGCTTAGATTAGGTGTAAGTATCTTAAAATTGTTGTAATATTTTTAACATGTTTGTAACTTAATTTTTTATTTTTTGTAACTTAGCTTTTTTTATTTTTTGTACTTTAGTTAGTTTATGTAATTGTATTTAATTGTAGTTATTTGTAGGTAGTTTATTTAGTTAATTTAATGATAGTGTAGTATTAGGTTTAATTGTAACTTAGGTTAGGATTTATTTTACAGGTAATTTTGTATTTCTTTTAGCTAGGTAGTTATTAAATAGTTAATAACTATTTAATAACTATTCTAACTAGCTAAAATAAATACAAAGTTACCTGTAAAATAAATATAAATCCTAAGATAGCTATAATATAATTATTAATTATATTGTAGCTATCTTAGGGTTTATTTTACAGGTAAGTATTTATTTTTAAATAGGAATAATTTATTAAAGTATAGTGTAGTGTTAGGTGTAATTGTAACTTAGGTTAGGATTTATTTCACAGGTACATTTCTCTTTATTTTAGCTAGGTAAGCTATTAAATAGTTAATAACTATTTAATAGTTATTGTACATGGTTAAAATAAATTGAAAGTTACCTGTAAAATAAATATAAATCCTAAGATAGCTAGAATATAATTATTATTTATATTGTAGCTATATTAGGGTTTATTTTAAAGGTAAGTATTTAGTTTTAAATAGGATTCATTTAGTTAATAAGAGTTAATTTATTTAGATTTATTTAATTAATATTTAAGTTAGGGGGGCGTTAGGGTTAGGGTTAGACTTAGGTTTAGGGGTTAATAATTTTATTACAGTGGCGGCGGCGTAGTGGGGGGCAGGATAGGGGTTAATAAATTTATTATAGGTGGCGACGGTGTAGGGGGGGCAGATTAGGGGTTAATAAGTTTAATATAGGTTGCGGCGGGTTCAGGGAGCAGCGGTTTAGGGGTTAATACATTTATTATAGTTGCGGTGGGCTCCGGGAGCGGCAGTTTAGGGGTTAATATGTATAGAGTAGCTTGCGGTGGGCTCCGGGAGCGGCGGTTTAGGGGGTAATAACTTTATTTAGTTGCGGCGGTGTAGGGGGGGTCAGATTAGTGGTGTTTAGACTCGGGGTACATGTTAGGGTGTTAGGTGCAGACAGCTCCCATAGAAATCAATGGGATGTCTGTCAGCAGCGAACTTGTACTTTCGCTATGGTCAGACTCCCATTGATTCCTATGGGATCCGCCGCCTCCAGGGGTGGCGGATTGAAAACCAGGTACGCTGGGCCGTAAAAGTGCCGAGCGTACCTGCTAGTTTTTTGATAGCTAGCAAAAGTAGTGAGAATGTGCCGCACTTGTGTGCGGAACATCTGGAGTGACGTAAGAATCGATCTGTGTCGGACTGAGTCCGGCGGATCGATGCTTACGTCACAAAATTCTACTTTTGCGGGTCTCGAGCCTTTGATAACTAAGGCGAATCAGCCTCGCCACAAATACGCTGCGGAATTCCAGCGTATTTGAGGTTGACGGCTTGATAACTAGGCCCCATAATTCTTTCTTTTAAGAGGCTTTCCATTAATTTCCCTACTACTGAAGTTAAACTAACTGGCCTGTAGTTGCCAGATTCTTCTCTACTGCCCTTTTTATGAAGAGGTATTACATTTGCTATTCTCCAATCATCTGGGACAGCTCCTGTTAATAGTGACTGATTAAACAGATCAGTTAATGGGACAGTTAGCACTGATCGAAGTTCTTTTAAAACCCTTGGATGAATATTATCAGGACCCACTGCCTTTGTAACATTTATTTTTGATAATGCTAACAAAACCTCATCCTCTGTAAAAAGATTACTGTTAAGCTTGTTTCTATTTTTCGTAGCATCCCTTAATGTAGACATTGTATCTTCACAATCTTTAGTGAAAACAGAACAGAAGTAATCATTGAGACAGTCTGCAATCTGCTTATCTCCTTCTATTATTCTACCATCAACTGATTTCAATTTTACTATTCCTACCTTATTTTTTCTTCTTTCACTGATATATCTAAAGAATGTTTTGTCCCCATGTTTTACTGACTGTGCTATCTTCTCTTCTGCATGAGCTTTAACCTTCCTAATTAACTGCTTAGTCTTTTTTTGTTGGTGTCTCCATATTTTCATATCATCATCTGCTTGTGTGTGTCTGTAATTTTTATAAGCTATCTTTTTTGTCTTTACAGCATGTGCTACTTCTTTGGAAAACCAAATTGGTTTCCGCTTTCTTTTACTTTTACAGACATGTCTAATACAGTGTGCGGTTGCATCTAAAATGGCACCTTTCACAAATTCCCACTGTTCTTGAACCCTTGTAATAAGAGTTTTCCCCTTTAAATAGTTTTTTAGGTATTCTCCCATTAATGAAAAATCTGCCGTCCTAAAGTCTAAAACTTTTGTTTTAGTCTGGGTGGACAGTTCCTGAACATGGATACTAAACCAAACAGATTGATGATCACTGGATCCTAAGTTCTCACCTACAGACACATCTGAAACTGTATCACTGTTTGTAAGTATTAGATCTAATATAGCTTCCTTACGAGTTGGTTCCTTGACTAATTGCTCAAGTGATTCCCCTAGCAGAGATTCAAGAATATACCTGCTTCTAGCCGATCTAGCAGAAGGAATCTTCCAGTCTATATCTGGCAAATTAAAGTCCCCCAGTACTATAACCTTACCCTTCATGGTCATTTTGGTTATTTCATCTAATAACAGATTGTCCAGTTTTTCATCCTGCAATGGAGGCCTATATACAACCCCTATTCTAAAAACATTTTTATCTCCAATTTCCAAAGTCACCCAAATACTTTCCACCTCATCATTTGTTCCTACAATTTCAGTAACCTTTATATTTTCATTTACATACAAAGCAACTCCTCCACCTTTCTTTCCTACTCTGTTCTTTTTAAATAACCTGTATCCAGGTATGACTATGTCCCAGTCATGCAAATCATTGTACCATGTTTCTGTTATAGCTACTAAATCCAAGTTGTCCCTAGTCATTATTGAAATGAGTTCAGGTAATTTATTTCCTAAGCTGCGAGCATTTGTGCTCATGGCACGAAGAATTTTTCTACTAGAATTTCTAGAATTGTTACTTGGACTAACAGTTTTGGCATGCTTTGGGGGGCAGGTGGATATATTAATGCTACCCCCCTTTATTAGTTTAAATGATTTCTAATAAAGTATTTGAACTCCTCTCCCAGATACTCTGTTCCTCTAGCATCCAAATGCAAGCCATCTCTCCTAAATAACCTAGTATCTTTCCAAACAGAGCTATAATGGCCAATAAAACCAAATCCTCGTTCCCTGCACCACTTATCTAACCAAGAATTAAATGTTGTTATCCGCTCCATCTTTCCTGCTTCCTGGCCATACACAGGTAAAATAGCAGAAAATGATAGAGTTGATGCCACAGTCTCTAAATGATTACCTAGGTCACAAAACTCTTTCTGAACAGCAGCAACATGATTACTAGCCAGATCATTTGTTCCTAAATGAACAATCACATCTAACTCACTTCCCTTTCCTGCTGCCTTAACAATTCTCAAAATACGATTCTTATCCCTGTGAGCAGTAGCTCCTGGAAGACATCTAACCTCCCTTGTTTCTCCTTTACTTTCACCTAAATACACATTCCTCAAAATAGAGTCACCCACTAACAGTCTTTTCCTCAAAAACACATCTGCAGTTCTTTCCTGTGTTATGTTACCTGGAGAATCAGGTACCAATAGATTTAAATTACCTGTTACAGCTTCAGAGGGCTCAGAAACAGCAATCTCCTCATCACAAGTGTATTCGGCAAGAGCAGCATAGGAGTTTTGCAATGGCAGAGGTTGTGGGCAATGCTTCTGGTCTACTGTTCTAATTCTTCCAGAGCCTACAGTGATCCATCTGCCTCTCCTTGCTGATCTCTGGGGTAGAGGGGCTTCTTTCTGAGGCAGCTTTGTAGAGGTAACAGGTATGTTACTTACCTTAGCTTGAAGTTTAGTTATTTCCTCCCTTAACAGGGAAAACTGCTTACAAACAGGACAGCCCCTAAATCTCCAAAAAGTAGCACGATTAAAAAGTGCAAAACACCCATTGCACTGTATCTGAGACATTTTGAAAAATGCAACACTTTAACAATAAGTAAAATATAAGTATTATTTACTACTGAATAAGCCTGAATAACCCTGAATAACCCTGAATAACTCCTGAAATAACTCAAATATCCTTATTTATTTGATCCTTTTTTAGCTTGATCCCTTTGCTAAGAAGCAGAGCTAAATGCAGTTTCATTGTAGCTAGCTTAGGATTTATATTTATTTTATAGGCAACTTTGTATTTATTTTAACTAGGTAGAATAGTTACTAAATAGTTATTAACTATTTAATAACTACCTAGTTAAAATAAGTACAAATTTACCTGTAAAATAAATCCAAACCTAAATTACAATTACACCTAACACTACACTATCATTAAATTAATTACATAAACTACCTACAATTAACTACAATTAAATTAAATAAACTAAAGTACAAAAAAAAACAAATACTAAATTGCAGAAAATAAAAAAATAATTACAATTTTTTAAGCTAATAACACCTACTCTAATCCCCCTAACAAAATAAAAAAGCCCCCCCAAAATAATAAAATTCCCTACCCTATACTAAATTACAAATAGCCCTTAAAAGGGCCTTTTTGCGGGGTATTGCCCCAAAGTAATCAGCTCTTTTACCTGTAAAAAAAATACAATACCCCCCCAACATTAAAACCCACCACCCACACACCCAACCCTACTCTAAAATCCACCCAATCCCCCCTTAAAAAAACATAACACTACCCCCTTGAAGATCACCCTACCTTGAGACGTCTTCACCCAGCCAGGCACAAGTGGACCTCCAGAGGGGCAGAAGTCTTCATCCGATCCAGCCAGAAGAGGACATCCAGACCAGCTGTAAGGAGTCCTCGCTAATTCTCTGTCTGGCTGTACCTTTAAGAATCACTACCTCCTTCCTTTATAAGGAACATCCTCCCAGCACTTCCTTGCTGGTTAATTGAAGTCTCTAAAGGATCTTCAGCACAGTCAGCCTCACAAAGGTTTACAAATTTCAAGTGAATCTTTCTTAACGTCTTTTGCAGCTACCGGCTTCCTGACATTCTGTTCCCAAACTAAAGATATCAGCTTCCGCATCTACCCAAACAGCGTTACCTGTACTTCCAACTTGGCTCCGTTCCAGTTACAGCCTAAGCCGCTCAATACGTCATCAGCTACGGCCGAAGTGCGGTAAGCTTGTCTCTCTCCCTGCAGCTCAGTTCTCTGCATCGCCGGAACTCCTCTTCCCTGATCCTTTGTTTGCTAAAGCATTTAGCAGCCTCCAAACTTCCACACTGACTCTAGCTACATGATCTATACCTGGGATTTAAGGTACTGTCATTTACTTGTTCATTATCTTTATTAAAAGCCTAACTGTTTCTTGCTGTTATTGCAACCTCCTGATTTCAGTATAAACTGTGTTTGGCTTATAACAATTCATATATGTAACTTGGGAAACATATTATTTTCTATAAAGTTACATGTGTGATACACACTACACTTTGTATCACATTATTACATAATTAACCAGCCAAAAGAGATACAGGACTTGTTGAATTGTCATTGAAATTATTTTTTGTTTGGTTCTTTTATCGTCCTGTTTAAAATACACATATACTCCAATGGATCTGAATACTATGTCTGAACACCTAAAAAATCTATCTGACAGGGTTGACCTACTTGCGAGTTCATTTCATGAATTACAAATAGAAAATCAGGCTCTAAAAGCTTGTCTTAGGGAAACACTTGCTGTTAAACCAGGTCAGAATGAGCACCAGCCTGAACCTGCAGTTTCTACACCAGAGAAATTTTCTGGCAACCGCTCTCAGTTCAGAGAGTTCAGAAACTCCTGTATGTTATTATTTGAACTGAGACCTAAAACATACGCTTCTGAGAGAACCAGAGTTCTAACCGTTATATCATATTTAAGGGGAGAGCCCAGGGCATGGGCGGACAGCTTTTTGGAAAAACAGGATTCTATCCTATGTTCTTTAGACGCTTTCTTTTCAGAAATGTCCACACTCTACGACGATCCTTATAAGGAGATCTCAGCAGAGAATAACCTCAGAGCTTTGAAACAAAATAAAAATGCTGTTGAAACATACATAACTCAGTTTAAGATTTATGCCACTGACTCTTTGTGGAATGAGATTTCACTAAGGAATCAATTTCGCCTGGGATTAAGTGAGGAGCTGAAAGATGAACTCTCACGGATTGGAATACCAGACACCTTGGAGGAGCTGTACACAGTGTCCATATCCATTGACCGGCGTCTGAGGGAGAGACGTTCTGAAAAATCTGGGTTCACAAAGAGAGTTTCTGCAATACCTTCTTCTTCAGGAAAAGATTTCCCACAACCTATGGAAATAGGCTTTATTAAAGGCCCTTTATCCACACAAGAAAAATCTAGAAGAAAAACACTAAACCTGTGTTTATATTGTGCTTCCCCT
The DNA here is from genome assembly GCF_027579735.1 of Bombina bombina. Lineage (NCBI taxonomy): Eukaryota > Metazoa > Chordata > Amphibia > Anura > Bombinatoridae > Bombina > Bombina bombina. The sequence goes on from NC_069501.1 coordinate 568,773,037, forward strand.
AAGCACGAGGTTAAGGAATGCCCCCTACTGGCAAAACAGAAATTAGGTAAGAATGACCTTCCTCTTCCTAACTTTTTCTCCAAAACTGCTGCCACTAAGTATTTAACGTTACCCATCTCTTTACAGTGGGAACATTACAAGATCCGGACTACAGCCATAATTGACACAGGGTCCTGTGGTAATTTCATTGAAGCAAATTTTGTGAAAATAAATAAAATTCCTTTGATCACTAAGCACATCCCAGTCTCTGTCAAAGTTATTGATGGTAATCTTCTACCTAGCAGTCCACTCACTCATCAAACCATACCCCTCCTGTTACACACTGAACGAAATCACTCTGAACAGATAAGTTTAGATGTTATCTCTTCACCTATGTTCGAAGTTATTCTTGGAATTAAATGGTTAAGTTTGCATAAGCCACATATTGATTGGTCAAGTTTAACCATTTCATTCCCAGAAAACCATAACATCAAGATTACAACTAGTAATCCAATTTGCTTAACTCTGACTGATTCAGAGAATAAGTTACCCCCTCAGTACTATGAATTCACTGACGTATTTGACAAAAAAGAAGCGGAATCCTTACCTCCCCACAGGGCATATGACTGCCCCATCGATCTGCTTCCAGGTGTCTCTATACCATTCGGGCATCTGTATCCCCTGTCTAAGCCTGAATTGGAGCATTTGAAAACATATATAGATGAGAACCTTAAAAAAGGCTTTATAAGACCCAGCACCTCACCTGCGGGTGCTGGCATGTTCTTTGTTACCAACAAAGACGGTTCTCTCAGACCTATAATAGACTACAGAGAGCTAAATAAACGCACTAGAAAAAACAGGTACCCTCTTCCATTAATCCCCGAACTGATAGAAAGATTGAGGGGCACCTCAATATTCACTAAATTGGATCTTAGGGGCGCCTATAATCTTATCAGAATGAGAGCTGGTGACGAATGGCTTACAGCATTTAGGACCAGATATGGTCTTTATGAGTATACTGTAATGCCATTCGGGCTTTGTAATGCCCCAGCAACATTTCAGTGCTTCATTAACGACCTTTTCAGAGACATATTGGATGTATATATCGTTGTCTATTTAGATGACATTCTAATATATTCACAAAATCTTGACCAACATAGAATTCACGTCAAAGAAGTACTAACTAGGTTAAGAAATAATAGTTTATACGCTAAACTTGAGAAATGTATTTTTGAAACTCAAGACATCTCTTTCCTAGGCTATCATATTACCGTACAAGGAATTTCTATGGATAATAAAAAGGTACAAGCGGTGCTAGATTGGCCAATTCCTAGTACTAGAAAAGAAACTCAATGCTTCCTAGGATTCTCAAACTTCTATAGGAAGTTTATTCCTGGGTTTGCTGCAATTGCTAAACCTCTTACGGAACTCACTAGAATACATAACACATTCCGTTGGACGCCTAAAGCTCAAGAAGCATTTGATATCCTCAAGGAAAGATTCTCTACAGCCCCCATCTTAAGATTTCCAGATATGAATCATCAATTCGTACTGGAGGTAGACGCTTCCGAATATGCAATTGGTGCTATCCTCTCCCAAAGACCTTCATTCAAGGATCCTTTGCATCCGGTTGCCTATTTCTCTAGGATTTTACAGCCTGCCGAAATTAACTACCCTGTCGGTGAAAAGGAATTGCTGGCGATCAAAAGTTCATTTGATCACTGGAGACATCTGCTGGAAGGAGCTGTTCACCCTATCATAATATTTACAGATCATAAGAACCTGCAATATTTGCAATCCAATAAGACTCTCTCCTCCAGACAATTACGATGGAGCCTTTATTTTTCAAGGTTCAACTACGTGATTACTTATAGGCCAGGAGAGAAGAACGGAAAAGCTGATGCCCTCTCTAGACAACATGTTATTTCCACCTCTAACAATATCCCATCCACTATAATTCCTCGAGACTGTATCCTAGGTTTCTTAGGTGATATCTTACCACAAATGAAAAATGCTCAAAATTCTGACGACAACCGACCTACAGATGGTCTTACTATGGGTTGTTATACAAAGAAAAGAAATTGTATATACCAACTTCCCTCCGTCCGTTGGTGTTAAAAAATGTCCATGACTCACCTTTAGCTGGACACATGGGGGTAAACAAGACCACCAAACTTATTCTTCGTTCATATTTGTGGCCTGGAATCAGAAAATCAGTAAAATCCTATCTATCTAATTGTACTATCTGTGCCACCTCTAAACATTCAAAACAACGTCCAATTGGATTCCTACAACCTCTCCAAGCCCCCTTGAGGCCCTGGGATAAAGTCTCTATGGACTTCATTGTTGAATTGCCCAGATCCAATGGGTATACTACTATCTTTGTTGTTACCGATCTGTTTTCGAAGATGGTTCACTTTATCCCTACTTCTGCTCTTCCAACCTCCAAACATATTGCTGAACTTTTCATTAAAGAGGTGATTCGCTTACATGGAATACCAAAATCTGTGGTTAGTGACCGAGGAACGCAGTTCACGTCTAGGTTTTGGAGACACCTTTGTAAGGCCTTACATATTGACCAATGCCTCACGACTTCTTTCCACCCACAATCTAACGGGCAGACTGAGCGAATGAATCAAGCTGTGGAACAGTATCTGAGATGTTACTGCACTCAGGAACAGAATGCCTGGGCGACATACTTACCTTTGGCTGAGTTTGTGCATAACAACCATGTAAGTTCTTCCACTGGTTTCAGCCCATTTTTCATCAACTATGGACTCCATCCTCGACATGATCTGTTACCTAAAATCGATTCTCCATGTCCTCTGGTGAACGATACGGTAAATGACATTTCACGCATTTTCTCTTCTGCAAGGGCTCATATCCTTGAAGCCCAGGCCTCCCAGAGTAAATATTATAACCTACGCCATAGGGACAGTCCTCAGTATGCGGTTGGACAGCGGGTCTGGCTCTCCACTAAGAACTTGAGGTTACACTATCCCTGTAGGAAGCTGAGTAAGACTTACATTTGTTATCACCTCCATGCGTAACCCGGTTACTGTTACTTTGGATCTTCCACCCTCTTTGCGGGTGCATCCCACTTTTCACATCTCCTTGGTGAAACCCTGTACCTCAACTGTGCATACTCCTATTCTACAGCCTGACGGGGTGGGTTTGGATCCTCAGGAGGAATACCAAGTTCATAGTATCCTTGATTCCCGTCTTCTCCGAGGTCAACTCTACTACCTGGTCCATTGGTTGGGTTATGGTCATGAGGAGGATTCATGGGAGCCGGCCTCTAATCTCTCTGCTCCTCGTCTTGTTTCCCTCTTCCATCGGAGACACCCAGATAGACCTCGTCCGTGAAACCTCGCTGTGGTTTCCTTGGTGGGGGGCCTATGTAAGGAGTCCTCGCTAATTCTCTGTCTGGCTGTACCTTTAAGAATCACTACCTCCTTCCTTTATAAGGAACATCCTCCCAGCACTTCCTTGCTGGTTAATTGAAGTCTCTAAAGGATCTTCAGCACAGTCAGCCTCACAAAGGTTTACAAATTTCAAGTGAATCTTTCTTAACGTCTTTTGCAGCTACCGGCTTCCTGACATTCTGTTCCCAAACTAAAGATATCAGCTTCCGTATCTACCCAAACAGCGTTACCTGTACTTCCAACTTGGCTCGGTTCCAGTTACAGCCTAAGCCGCTCAATACGTCATCAGCTACGGCTGAAGTGCGGTAAGCTTGTCTCTCTCCCTGCAGCTCAGTTCTCTGCATCGCCGGAACTCCTCTTCCCTGATCCTTTGTTTGCTAAAGCATTTAGCAGCCTCCAAACTTCCACACTGACTCTAGCTACATGATCTATACCTGGGATTTAAGGTACTGTCATTTACTTGTTCATTATCTTTATTAAAAGCCTAACTGTTTCTTGCTGTTATTGCAACCTCCTGATTTCAGTATAAACTGTGTTTGGCTTATAACAATTCATATATGTAACTTGGGAAACATATTATTTTCTATAAAGTTACATGTGTGATACACACTACACTTTGTATCACATTATTACACCAGCAGAAGTCTTCATCCAGGCGGCATCTTCTATCTTCTTCCATCCGGAGCGGGTCCATCTTGAAGACATCCGACGCGGAGCGTCCTCTTCCATCTGACGGCGAATGAAGAATGAAAGTTCCTTTAAGTGACATCATCCAAGATGGCGTCCCTTCAATTCTGATTGGCTGATAGAATCCTATGATTGGATCAGCCAACAGGATTGAACTATGATTGCATCAGTCAATAGAATTTTTCCTACCTTAATTCCGATTGGCTGATAGGATTCTATCAGCCAATCGGAATTTAAGGGACACCATCTTGGATGACGTTACTTAAAGGAACCTTAATTCTTCAGTCGCCGTCGGATGGAAGAGGATGCTCCGCGTCGGATGTCTTCAAGATGGACCCGCTCCGCTCCGGATGGAAGAAGATAGAAGATGCCGCCTGGATGAAGACTTCTGCCAGTCTGGATGTCCTCTTCTGGCCGGATCGGATGAAGACTTCTGCCCCTCTGGAGGTCCAATTGTGCCCGGCTGGGTGAAGACGGCTCAAGGTAGGGTGATCTTCAAGGGGGTAGTGTTAGGTTTTTTTAAGGGGGGAATGGGTGGGTTTTAGAGTAGGGTTGGGTGTGTGGGTGGTGGGTTTTAATGTTGGGGGGGTATTGTATTTTTTTTTACAGGTAAAAGAGCTGATTACTTTGGGGCAATGCCCCGCAAAAGGCCCTTTTACGGGCTATTTGTAATTCAGTATAGGGTAGGGAATTTCTTTATTTTGGGGGGCTTTTTTATTTTATTAGGGGGATTAGATTAGGTGTAATTAGTTTAAAAATTTGTAATTTCTTTTTTATTTTCTGTAATTTAGTGGTTTTTTTTCGTAATTTAGTTTATTTAATTTAATTATAATTAATTGTAGTTAGTTTAGGTAATTAATTTAATTATAGTGTAGTGTTAGGTGTAATTATAACTTAGGTTAGGGTTTATTTTACAGGCAAATTTGTACTTATTTTAACTAGGTAGTTATTAAATAGTTAATAACTATTTAATAACTATTCTACCTAGTTAAAATAGATACAAAGTTGCCTATAAAATAAAAATAAACCCTAAGATGGCTACAATGTAACTATTAGTTATATTGTAGCTAGCTTATGGTTTATTTTATAGGTAATAATTTAGTTAATTATAGTAAATTTATTTAGATGTATTTAGGGGTTGTTAATTTTAATTCAAATTTTCAATTAGAGAATAAATTAGGATGAAGAAGGTTAATGATCAATATGTGTTTGTATTGTTACAATCTTGAATTTATCAATATATTTTTATTAGTCTTTATTCAAATTTGAAATTAAATATGATTAAAAATGTATTGTATGGGGCGGAGCTAGCTGCCATACTAAGCAGATGTACTGTGTGTGAGCTCCGTACATTTTAAACTATATAATCAGATTTTAGGTGTTAAAACTACCCTTCTATATGGGCATATAACCTCTCCACAGTATTTTAGTGGTTTGGGGGTATGTCAGGCACCAAGCAAGGAGCTGGCAGGGAACTGGAGGCCCTGCAACAGGTGGCATAATATTCAGAGGCAGCTTGTTTACTACAGCATTAAGAATCTGAGCTATTCAGTGTGCCTTTGGCCATAAATCATGGAGGAGCTGTGCTTTTATTTTCAAGCAAAAATGGAAGAGCTTGAACAGAATCTGTGCAGCAAGTTCGACAGACTGGTCCTAATTTTGCAGCCCACGAGGGAGCCAATTGCCGATTTCGCGCCAGAGATGGCGACACATAGAAGACCCGCTGACTGGGCGCAGAGCAAAGCTGAGGAGCCGGAAGTGGAGGATAGATCCACACAAAATGAGCTTATCCTAACTAAAGCGGCATTCCAGTTCAGCCCCACTCCACATGAAGAAGGGAACAATAGCCCCTATCTCCCGCACACTACCGGGAACAGGATCGTATGCCTCCGGGTTGACTCTAGGCATGAAGTTTGGCTGATGGCGCTGGGGAGTGCGGCCAACTCCCGGGCGCGTGAGGATATGATGCTGCGCATCCTGCAGCCTACAGAGGATGGTATGCTGTCCTGGCGTAGAGGTGAAGGTTAAGTTACAGGGGCAAATGTGCAATGGGCATCGCTCAGTCAGACTTTTTACCTCAGCACCTGAGAGCTGGGCTCCGTTTGTGACTCGCTGAAAACTTTTAGAGGTACAAGCCCCGTAAGCCCATGTATGTACTCTACCTGCTCCACTGACTTTGAATTGTGTACCAGGGGCCATGGACCAATAAGTACATTAGGCAACAGTTAAGAATGTGCCCATAACTTCGGTCTGCACCCTCATACTAAATATATAAGCAGCCATACCTGTTAGAATTGCAGCATCCCCTTTCTTTGCAGATCGTTATGGGTAACTTTGATGGCCCTAGGGCCAGAACTATAAGTTTGCAATGTGTTTCTGTACATGTTACAATATACAATATTTTCCCCTGGAGAAGCATCATATCTATATACTCTAAACGTTCTCTTAGACATGTGTTACATATCCAATTGATTGTGTGTCATTCCCAGGCTAATCTTGGGCAGTTATATTCTCCAGGGCAGATCTTCTATACACTGGGAAGCCTGCTTTATGAAGTACCTATTCTACTCTATGTATAAATAGCTTATAAATTACTGTCTGCCTTCTGGATTAATGAGGTGCACTACATAACCAACCTCGCTAGAGCAAGGGATAAGTTAAATTTCCCTATACCTGTGTCAGTTGTGCATGTATCTAACTCTAAAATTTTGAATTTTTGTACCCTAGGGTTGACTTATACCTGGTTATCTGCTTATACCCCCTGTATTTGATTATATGTATATAGTTCTATAGTTCTTATAATACACACAGAGAACATTTCTATATAGAAGGAGCAGGTCACACACAACATTAGTTCCCCCCCCCCCCACTAAGGTAATTTCTAAGGGCAGATTTGAGAAGTCTCTGCCCATCCTTATTCTTACTATGTTTATAATGGCCCACTTATGTAGTTTTTTACCATGGACCTGTAATTGCTCCACAGGGGGCGAGCGCAGTACTTCCTATAGAGCTTTTTTAGCCTGTTAAAGGGTGCTTCCCCCTGAAGCTCATACCTTTTACTCCCTCTAGTGCTACTTACCTGTGGAGAGTATATGTTAATGATTTATTTCATTTTCATATCGACTGAATATTATTAAAGGGAAGGGAAGTCCATAAGTGACTTCGTACTTTGTGGATGATGTACGTCAGGTTAAACCGGTTGAAATAGAAAAAACTGAGGTACTATGTTATATGTTATCTTGTGTGTATAATAGGCATTGCTACTTACATTTCAAGGGCTCCTGCCCTATATTGTTTTTAGAGGGTTATACTTCAACTTGGTATAGTATAATGTATCTCACTTGGTAGATTTACCTAAACACTGTATAATGTGCCTGAGATACCAAGGGGGTTGTACTGGGTTGTTGATACTGTGATACTCTGCTTTTATGTCAGATGCATATTGAGAATGTACAACCCTGAAAAATATGTAATGTTTGCTCGCAGTGTACTTTACCTTATGAATGTAGTGATGTCTATATATTTACCTCAATAAAAATTATTTAAAAAAAAAAAAAAAATGTATTGTATTCATTTTTATATTGATAATTCGATATTATTAGTGTCTATTTGTAAATTTGAAAAACATTTGAATCCAAAATGTACACCTCTGTTAATATATCGGCTAGATTACGAGTTTTGCGTTATGAAGGGTGCGGTGCTAACTTGCACGTTATTGTCACCGCTCACTTACCTACAGCGCTGGTATTACAGGTTTTCAGAAACCCGGCGTTATCAGGCAAGAAGTGAGCGTAGAGCAAAATTGAGCTCCATACCGCACTCCAATACCAGCGCTGCTTAAGTCAGCGGTGAGCTGGTTGTACGTGCTTGTGCACAATTTCCCCATAGACATCAATGGGGAGAGCCGACTGAAAAAAAGCTTAACACCTGCAAAAAAGCAGCGTAAAGCTCCGTAACACAGCAACATTGATTCCTATGGGGAAACTAAATTTATGTTTACACCTAACACCCTAACATGAACCCCGAGTATAAACACCCCTAATCTTACACTTATTAACCCCTAATCTGCCACCCCGACATCGCCGACACCTACATTATATTTATTAACCTCTAATCTGCCGCTCCGGACATCGCCGACACCTACATTATATTTATTAACCCCTAATCTCCCGCCCCCAATGTTGCCGCAACCTACCTACGCTTATTAACCCCTAATCTGCCGTCCCCAATGTCGCCACCACTATAATAAACATATTAACCCCTAAACCACCGCACTCCCGCATCGTAAACACTAGTTAAATATTATTAACCCCTAATCTGCTGTCCCTAACATTGCCACCACCTTCCTACATTTATTAACCCCTAATCTGCCGCTCCCAATGTCGCCGCCACTATACTAAATTTATTAACCCCTAAACCTAAGTCTAACCCTAACCCTAACACCCCCTAACTTAAATATAATTCAAATAAATCTAAATAAAAATTAATATCATTAACTAAATAATTCCTAATTAAAACTAAATACTTACCCTATAAAATAAACCCTAAACTAGCTACAATATAACTAATAGTTACATTGTAGCTAGCTTAGGGTTTATTTTTATTTTACAGGCAAGTTTGTATTTATTTTAACTAGGTAGAATAGTTACTAAATAGTTATTAACTATTTACTAACTACCTAGTTAAAATAAATACAAATTTACCTGTAAAATAAAACCTAACCTGTCTTGCAATAAAACCTAACCTTACACTACAATTAAATAAATTAAATTAATTAAATACAAATACCTAAATTACAAAAAAAAACCCCACTAAATTACACAAAATAAAAAACAAATTATCAGATATTTAAACTAATTACACCTAATCTAATAGACCTATCAAAATAAATAAGCCATCCAAAAATAAAAAAAAAACCTAGCCTAAACTAAACTACCAATAGCCCTTAAAAGGGCCTTTTGCTGGGCATTGCCCCAAAGAAATCAGCTCTTTTACCTGTAAAAAAAATTCAAACAACCCCCCAACAGTAAAACCCACCACCCACACAACCAAACCCCCAAATAAAATCCTAACTAAAAAAACCTAAGCTCCCCATTGCCCTGAAAAGGACATTTGGATGGGCATTGCCCTTAAAAGGGCATTTAGCTCTATTGCTGCCCAAACCCTAACCTTAAAATAAAACCCACCCAATAAACCCTTAAAAAAAAACTAACACTAACCCCTGAAGATCCACTTACAGTTTTGAAGAGCCGACATCCATCCTCAACGAAGCCGGGAGAAGTCCTCAGCAAAGCGGCAAGAAGTCCTCAACGAAGCTGGGAGAAGTCTTCATCCAAGCCGGCAGAAGTGGTTCTCCAGACAGGCAGAAGTCTTCATCCAGACGGCATCTTCTATCTTCATCCATCTGGCGCGGAGCGGCTCCATCTTCAAGACATCCGGTGCGGAGCATCCTCTTCCATAAAAGTCTTCTTCCAGAATGAAGGTTCCTTTAAATGATGTCATCCAAGATGGCGTCCCTTGAATTCCGATTTTCTGATAGAATTCTATCAGCCAATCGGAATTAAAGGTGAAAAAATCCTATTGGCTGATGCAATCAGCCAATAGGATTGAGCTTGCATTCTATTGGCTGATTGGAACAGCCAATAGAATGCGAGCTCAATCCTATTGGCTGATTGCATCAGCCAATAGGATTTTTTCACCTTTAATTCCGATTGGCTGATAGAATTCTAAAATGTAAAAGAGCTAAATGCCCTTTTAAGGGCAATGCCCATCCAAATGCCCTTTTCAGGGCAATGGGGAGCTTAGGTTTATTTAGATAGGATTTTATTTGGGGGGTTTGGTTGTGTGGGTGGTGGGTTTTACTGTTGGGGGGTTGTTTGTATTTTTTTTACAGGTAAAAGAGCTGATTTCTTTGGGGCAATGCCCCGCAAAAGGCCCTTTTAAGGGCCATTGGCAGTTTAGTGTAGGCTAGGGTTATTTTTATTTTTGGGGGGCTTTTTAATTTTGATAGGGCTATTAGATTAGGAGTAATTCGTTTTTATTTTTGATAATTTCTTTTTTTATTTTGTGTAATTTAGTGTTTATTTTTTTTGTAATTTAGATAAATGTATTTTGTTAATTTAATTTATTTAATTTTATTGTAATGTTAGGTGTTAGTGTAACTCAAGTTAGGTTTCATTTTACAGGTAACTGTATTTATTTTAACTAGGTAGCTAGTAAATAGTTAATAACTATTTACAAACTAGTCTACCTAGTTAAAATAAATACAAACTTACCTGTGAAATAAAAATAAAACCTAAGCTAGCTACAATGTAACTATTAGTTATATTGTAGCTAGCTTAGGGTTTATTTTACAGGTAAGTATTTAGTTTTAAATAGGAATTAGTTAGTTATTAATAGTAGGTTTTATTTAGATTTATTTTAATTATATTTATGTTAGGGGTTGTTAGGGTTACGTTAGGGTTAGGTTTAGGGGTTAATAGGTTTATTATAGCGGCGGAGTGGGCGTACGGCAGATTAGGGGTTAATAATATTGAAATAGTGTTTGTGATGCGGAAGGGCGACGGTTTAGGGGTTAATAAATTTATGTAGGTGGCGGCGACATTGGGGGCGGCAGATTAGGGGTTAATAAGTGTAGGTAGGTGGCAGCGACATTGGGGACGGCAGATTAGGGGTGGCAGATTAGGGGTGTTTAGACTCAGTGTTTATGTTAGGGTTAGGTTTAAACATACATTTTATTTCCCCATAGACATCAATGGGGCTGCGTTACGGAGCTTTACGCTCCGCGATTGCAGGTGTTAGGCTTTTTTTAGCTGGCTCTCCCCATTGATGTCTATGGGGAAATCATGCACGAGAACGTCAAAACACTGCTTGTATTTGGGTGCAGTATTGAGCTCAATGCAACCATATAGCCCGCACAAGCCATTTTTTTTAAAACCTGTAATAGCAGCGCTATTAAAGGTGAGCGGTGAAAATAACTTGCAAGTTATTAGCGAGCCAACCATAATGAAAAACTCGAAATCTGGCTGACTGTTATTTATCAATTCCTAAAGGTCCACAAATTCAACCGGTATGTTTTTTTTTCTCTCTCGATCACGTTCTTTGTTAATCCATTTGAAATTCTGGCCATTAGGCAGCCGTCGCTCGACATCATTCGCTTCCTTGATCATCTGCACATGCGCTATTCTATTTTTCTTAAGATTGTAATGCACGCGCTCTCCCGTTTCGCGCATGCGTATTTGTTTTTAGGTAGGAATCGTCGCCGGTTTTTAGTCGGGTATTGCTATCACATATACGGCACTGCATATAAATGCTGCGCATATATTTCACCCGTCGCCCACTAATTTTACTCCCATAAACTAACATAGAACCACGTCTTAAATCGGTATCACATATTCAGGACTTACGTTACGAAAATGGAAACATTTTACTCAATTTTCACCTCGCCACACATAGGGAGACGCAGCAAGCCTTGAGCTGAAAATGTGAGCATCTTAACTCTCTGGAAGTATTAACAAACGCATGCACAGTATCTATCTACCTGTCAACCACCATCTCCCACCGCAATAACTAATAAAGTATATTAATCCCTAATCCGCCAACCCCCACATCACAATATAGCTAATAAACATATTAATCCCTAATCCGCCACCCCCCACATCGTAATCTACCTATTAACCCCTAATCCCCCAACACCACATCACAAAGTATTTAATAAACATATTAACCCCTAATCTGCCAAACCCCCACAATGCAATAAACCTAATAAATCTATTAACCCCTAATCTGCCATTCCCCGTCAACGCAAAATTACAAAAAATAAAAAGTCTAACATTACATAAAAAAAACATTATCAAAAATAAAAAAATTAAACATAATCCTTATGAAAATAAAAAAGCCCCCCCAAAATAAAAAAACACCCTCTAATCTAAACTACCAATAGCCCTTAAAAGGGCCTTTTGTGGGGCATTGCCCTAAGTTAAACAGCTCTTTTACATTTAAAAAATACTAAATCCCCCCTAACAGTAAAACCCCACACCTACCAAACCCCCTAAAATAAAAAACCTAACACTGAAAAAACCTAAACTACCCATTGCCCCAAAAGGGCATTTATATTGGCATTGTCCTTAAAAGGGCATTCAGCTATTTTACTTCCCTTTAAAAGGGCATTCAGCTCTTTTACAGCCCAAAAGAACCCTAATCTAAAAATAAAAGCAACCCCCAAAAAATAAAAAAAAGCCTAAATCTAATCCCCAAATAGGTACTCACCGTTCCTGAAGTCCAGCGGTGAAGGACCTCTTCCAGGTGGTGAAGTCTTCTTGGAGGCAGCGACATCTTCTTCCAGCATGGGGACCTCTTCTAGCTACATCCAGGACCAAGGCGACGTGGAGCGGAGGTGACCGCAGAACAAGCCTGGCGACCGTGGAGCCATCCAGCATGGAGATTCTAAAATCCTATTGGCTGTTCAAATATTTGAACAGCCAATAAGATTTCAGTAGCTCTCATCCTATTGGCTGATTTGAAAATGTCAGCCAATAGGAATGCAAGGTACCCCATTTTAAACGGGTACCTTGCATTCAAGCTTCAGTGTATAACAATATGAAGAGGATCCTCCACGCCTGATGTCCGCCCCACCGGCAACGATGCTCCGCACCTACACAGCACCGTGACACCGGGATGAACAAAGAAGATGGCCCAGCTATGGATGAAGATGTCGCCACCTGGATGAAGACTTCTCACCACCTGGATGAAGATGGATGTCCGGACTTCAGGAAATGTGAGTAGATTTTGTATTAATTTTTTTTATTGAGGACAAATTGCACATTACAGCTTATGCATTCACATTGTTTAATTTGTAAATACGTAAAATATCACATATATGTTCATAAGGGTTAAACTATCATATCACACCCCACAGGAACATTGCAGGTTACATTTTAATGCCTCATTTTTACAGAGGTATTTCTCTTATATGATTAAGTATCCAGAACTGGAAAAACAAACATCAATTATACAATCTTGAATATATTAACACCACCATTTAAGACTCTCTTGTTGATTAAAACACTGGAATATTGTTAGGGGGGGGAGATCTTGGCTCCATTCATATCTAAGGGAATTGCTTTATAGGAATATAATTATCTTTGCACTGAGGTTAAGGGGGGTTTGGGGAAAACTAAGGTATAAAGAGAGGAGAGTAGCAGGGGAGGGTGAGCCCAAGAGGGTGGAAGGGGAATCAATGAGAACAGGTCAGCTCTAAAGGTTTAAGACATTTTCTTGTCTATAATCCTCTATTGGTCATGAGAGCCTTCCAGGGTTCCCAAATAAGGCAAAAGTTGTTAACCTGTCGTCTTTCTCTGAAGACATTGTCTTCCGTGGATTTTATGTGGTTTATGCAGTCTACTACGCCCTGCCATTTAGGGGGTTGGTCTTTTTTCCAGTTTCTCGCTATTAACAATTTAGTTGAGGTAAGGATGTATAGCAGTAAGTATTGCTTAGACGTAGGGAGTTTCTCTATTCTAAGATGGAGTATTGCTAGGGTTGAGTTTGACACTTTCGGGAGATCTAGGTCAGCACCAACTGTCCTGACCCTTGACCAATATCTACTCAATTTCAGACATGACCACCAAATATGGAGAGGGGTTCCCAGCTCTCCACATCCCCTCCAGCACAGAGGAGAGTGCTCGGGAGGAGTTTCTGTAGTTTTGTGGGTACTAAGTGCCATCTGGTTATGAGCTTAAAGTACAATTCATATAATGTGACACAACAAATTGCCATTTTAGTCTGGCTGCTTTGGCCCAGTCCACTGGTGAATACGTCTGCTGTAGTTCTTTTTCCCATGCCTCCATATGTACCATTTTAAGAGGAATCAGATCTTCTAGTAAGCATTTGTAGTGTGTTGAGAGTGGTTTGTAAAGTTAGAGATTAGTCGCCCATCTCATCTCCCAAGGAGTAGGGTAATGAAGACTATCCCCTAGGAAGCCCCAACATTTCATCAAAGATCTTAACCTAAGCAGGTCAAACTTAAATTTGGGGGCCAGTGTCGAGAGGGTGAGCTTGTCTGAGTGTGGACATAATTTACTATCAGAATAAAAGTTTTGTAGGCAGGTTATTTCAGTCTGTGTTCAACTATTGATATGCATGTTGGGGAGTCCGTGTAGCAGTCCATTTATAGAATGCATAGGGGAGGGGTGGGGGGCAATTCATTTATTATGGCATAGTTTGAACCAGGTCAGTTGGCATCCCTTTACTATGTCATTGGCTTTGTGTATTTTGTTCTGTTGGTGAGGGGGAAGCCAGAGAAGATCTGCTAAATAAACATAGGCAGGTTGAGAGGCCTGCTCCAATTCCTTCCATCTAATGGGTGGGAGGTCAGGTCCCCACGCAGTTGCATGGGATATCATTGCAGCTTCATGATATAATTTCACACTTGGGAGCTCTATTCCTCCTCTCTATAATGGGGATTGAAGAATATGTGCAGCTACCCGAGGCCTTTTGTTGTTCCAGGTGTAAGAATTAAATATTGCCTGGAATTTGTGAATAAGGGTCGCTGGGACAGGAATTGGTATGCACCTAAACAGATACGTACGTTTAGGAAGAATCATCATCTTGAGGGCAGCTACTCTTCCCATCCAAGATATGTCATCATACCTCTTGGAGCCAAGCATTGATCCAATTTCTTTCTCATGTATAGTTGTGGATTTTATATGGGAAAAATCCTAAGTGTCTCACCCCTCAAAGGCAATTTAAAGGAGTACATATCTTTCTGATCCTCTGGGGGATATTAAAGGAGTATGCCTCTGTCTTCTCCACGTTAACCTTATAATAAGAGATTTCTCCAAAAAGCTCCAGCAGAGACATTAGTGGGGGAAGTGATGCTAAAGGGTCTGTAAGAAAAATAGTAAGATCATCAGCAAATAATGCTCATTTCTGCTCTGTATCATGCAGTTGGAGTCCCTGAATGTCTTTATTCTGCCTAATTGTGATTCCCAGGGGCTCAATCTCCAGGGTAAACAGGAGGGTGAATGGGGGCACCACTGTCTTTTACCATTTTTAATTGGGATTCTGGGGGAGCACAATCCCACTCCCCTGACCACTGCAGATGGGGCCGAATATAGTGCTTCAGTGGCTATACGTGTCAGGTGTTCTTTTTTCCGTCCGTACCGCCCCTTTAAGAAGCTTCTCTAACCCTATTTAAACCCTCTGCTTCATTCCCACTTCGCTGGATTATTGTTACACACTCCTGTGGGTGTGTGATCTCTGAGGCAATCCAGCTCCTTCCTTGCTCTCACTGCTCGAAGCAGTTCTCAATCACTTCTACAGCTGCTCGTTCTGCAGCCAGTCCGACACAGACAGTGTCTCCTGAGCGTTCTACTTCATCAGCTACTGCCGCTCACGAACAAAGCTCTCTCTCCTCATACCGGATCAGCGTCCTAACCGCTCCAGCTCCTCAGACTACACCGGCAGTTGTAGCAGGTTGTCCGGTCAGGTTGTATTACTACGGCTACCTTTGCCTTACCGCATTTGACTTGTTGAATACACTATATGAACTGGTGCTCATCTGACAAGAATTATTTGCATGCCTATTTAGTTTGTTGTGGATTGCTCTATTCATTCATAGACTAACACAGGTTAATATTAAGTCAGGAGGGTTAAAATATGCATGGGAAAATGTTGTTAACCCCTCTGTAACAAATCTATAATTTACCTAAAAACTGTACTTAGCATTAAATATATGCCAATAACTTGCTTCTGCTTATAGGAAACCTTTCACCTATATTAGTTATATTTACATCTTATCAACCAATTGATTAGATACAACTGGAGTGTAATAATACGGAAGAAGTCCGGTACTCCGAACGCTGTAAGAGTTTGGAACAGGTATTCCCACCTCACCCTGTCAAATGCTTTCTTTGCATCTAGTAAGAGGGTGAGTAAGGGAAGGCCCATATCTGCCACCTCTGTGAAGATGTTTAGTAAGAGGCAGGTATTATCAGATCCTTGTCTACCTAAGATGAAGCCCACTTGATCCAAATGAATAATCGTTGGCAAGTGTTTTCCTAATCTAGTTGCTAATACTTTCGCGTAAATTTTGACGTTGACATTTATAAAGGAAATGGGTCTGTAGCTGGAGCAAAGTGACAGGTCTTTCCCTTCTTTGGGTATAGTGATAATGTTTGCTTCCAGGTATTCTTGATGAAGCGTCCTCTATCTGCTACACTGGTAAATAATTAAAGTAAGAGTGGGGATAGGATTGATACTAGGCTTTGGTAGAAAGACACTGTGAAACCGTCTGGTCCCGGGGCCTTATGGGGCGTGAGATCTGCTATAGCTGCTTTGATTTCTTCTAAAGTGAATGAGTCTTTTAGCTCATCAATGGCTTCGGTGGACAGGGTGGGCAGATTAAGTCACTCCAAAAATTTCTGGATATTACTACAGTTAGTTTGTGGGGTCTTCGCTGAGTCTCCCAGACTGTATAGGGAGGTGTAATATTCCGCAAATGCCTGTCCGATCTCTTTTGGCGAATGGACCCTGCCTCTAGTCATTTTAATTACTGCAATCCTTTTTTGCTGCGTGCGCTTACAGAGTTTATTTGCAAGAAATCTGTCTGCTCTGTTACCTTTGTAATCGATAGTAGATTTTATAGGGTTAG
Organism: Bombina bombina; assembly: GCF_027579735.1. NCBI lineage: Eukaryota > Metazoa > Chordata > Amphibia > Anura > Bombinatoridae > Bombina > Bombina bombina. The sequence goes on from NC_069501.1 coordinate 568,789,780, forward strand.
TGTTAGTTTTTTTTTTTAGTTTTTTTAGATTAGGGATGGGCACTGTAAAAGAGCTGAATGACCATACAAATGCCCCGTTCGGGGCAATGGGTAGCTTAGGTTTTATTTAGACTTAGGTTTTTTATTTTGGGGGTTGGTTGTGTGGGGGGTTTTACTGTTGGGAGGACTTTGTAATTTTTTGTTGGTAAAAGAATTGTTTAACTTAGGGCAATGCCCTACAAAAGGCCCTTTTAAGGGCTATTGGTAGTTTAATGTTAGGTTAGGGGGTGTTTTTATTTCGGGGGGCTTTTTTATTTTTATAGGGCTATTAGATTAGGTGTAATTGTTTTTATTTTTGATAATTTCGTTTATTATTTTTGTAATCTTAGAGTTTTTTTATTTTTCGTAATTTTAGTGTTTATTAGTATTTGTAATGTTAGAATTTTTTTAGTATTAGGTTTTTTTTAATTTGTAATTTAGGTTTTTTTATTTTTTCGTAGTGTTAGTTTTTTTTAAATCATGTAATTTAAGTTTTTTAATTGGTAGTTTTTTATTAGTTAATTTATAGTTTAATCTTAGTTTTCTTTTATTTCACAGGTATGTTTTTATTTATTTTTAGATAGTTATATTTTGGGGTTAATAGTTTAATTTAGTGTTTTGGGATGTGGGGGCCGGGGGTTTATGGGTTAATAGGTTTAGTTTATTAGTTGCGATGGAGACTAGTGCTTTAGGGGTTAATAGCTTTATTTAGTGTCAGAGATGTTGGGGAGCGGTGGATTAGGGGTTAATAGGAATTGACCGAAACATGTAGGACAGACTGGTTCCTGAAAATGTGCTGTCTATCTTTTAGCTTTTAAAACCCTGTTGCCTTTTATGGATACTTTGCACTTAATGGAAATAATGAAAAATTAAAGGTTTGATGCTTTTAAGGATCGCAGTGTACTTTCTATTATTTCTTGTTAATAGGTTTAGTTTATTAGTTAAGGTGGGGGCGCAGCGGTTTAGGGGTTAATAGGTTTATATAGTGTTGGCGATATGGGGGTGACGGTTTAGGGGTTAATAGGTTAATTTTTAGTGTCTGCAATGTGGGTGAGCGGCAGATTAGGTGTTAATAGGTTTACTATAGTATTTGCGATGGGGGAGGGTGGTGGTTTAGCTGTTAATAAGTAGTTTATGGGTGTTAGTGTACTATGTAACATTTTAGTTAAGAGTTTTGTGAAACATATTTGTTTCGCAAAATCCATAACTACTGGTCTCAGATTGTGGAATGGATTGTGTCGGTATGGGCTGTTGTCAGAGTATTTCAGTTATGCTGCTTTTCCTTTAAGGTGTACTAACCAATCACAGGTACACACTCCCTTTATCACACCTGCTCACGCCCCCAAGATTTGCTTAGTAATTTGTAAAACTCCCTGAGAGACATACTTGTTCCTGAGCTAACTACCAATTTAACTATACTTTAAACAACCTAAGGATTTCAAAGTATTATTCAACTATTTCTATCTGTGTGAGCAAACCTAATCTAATCCTTTCAGAGTGTTTATTTATATTTCAGACTGATTCAGCCTTTCTGTCTCATCTCTCCCTGAACCGGATGCCTGCAGTTTTCACAGACTTCCAGCTGCACTCAGCTAATCAGACTGCAGCCTGTTCCACATTTTCACAGACTGATTTACCTAACTAAGGAGTGTAATATCCAATCTCATCAAAGGTAACTCTCAAACCTTGTTCCATAATTGTTTCAGCTTTAATATTGTCAGAAATCCTTCTGAGCTCCGGATAAGTGATTGTGGTGACGTCACACGCCAAACACCGCGCCTCTCTCCCTCAACACAGGATCTCATCTCTGCATGTCAGCTGCAGCTTCAACTGAAGGGAGATAAGCATATCTGATCCGGTTAGTTAACTAGAGTATAAGATTTCGATGTCTAATGACTGTATGACTACTACTTGCATTTATTCCTAAACTACAAAGTACCTTGCTAACTTACTAATATCCTGTGCTGTTTGTATCTGACTGTTAGCTAAACAGTTCAGAATCCTACCAATATTAAAAGGCTTAATTTACACCAAATCAACCTGGTGTCACTTCACATAGTGTTCACTTTCTGATTTGGTGTCACAAAACACAATTTTATTGTCTTTAAAATTAACAGTTACTCAAGTTTATACTGTTAATGTTACATATTACTAAGCCGGAAAAAGAAAAGTAAGCTGGTTAAAGTTATGGATCCAGCTGAATTACCCCAGGTTGTTTATAATTTGAGTCAGAAAATCGACCAGATGGGGCAAGCTATTAGAGACTTACAAGTGGAGAATAAAGTGTTAAAGGATATGTTCAAGGACAATAGAGAACAAAGATTTCCTACACCTGAACCACAAGTGAGTTTGCCGGAAGCATTTTCTGGTGACAGAAGGAATTACAGACAGTTTAAAAATGCTTGTTATCTATTGTACAACCTAAAGCCTCTCACTTATCCCACTGATAGAGTGAAGGTTTTTACCACTGTATCATATTTAAGAGCAGAGCCTAGGAAATGGGCTGATCAATTATTTGAAACCAATTCACCTATCCTAAATTCATTAACAGATTTTTTCAATGCATTGGATGAATTGTATACAGATACAGATGTACAACTAACAGCTGAACATAAAATGAGACAACTAAAGCAAGGGAAGAAGCCTATTGAAGATTACACCGCAGAATTCAAGTTGCATGCTTCTGATTCCTCTTGGAGTATGATTTCTTTAAGAAATCAGTACAGGTTAGGGTTATCCGAAAGTATAAAGGATGAACTCTCTCGTATAGAAATGCCCAATACTTTAGAAGCTATGATTAAGGTAGCCACACAGATAGACAGAAGACTGAGAGAAAGAAAGGCAGAAAGAATGCAGACAGAAACAACACCACGATCTCATGAATCTTCTTATTCTCCAACTACTACTATCAGTTCAGAAACCAGTACTCCTATGGAAATTGGAGTGATTAAAGGGCCGCTTACCCCAGAGGAGAGGATGAGAAGAAGATCTAAACAATTGTGTATGTACTGTGCCAGCCCTAACCATACCGTTTCTGAATGCCCAGTTCTTCGCAAGAACAAGAAGAGTAAGTTAATCATGTTACATAATTCACACTATAGTAACAGTTCAACAGCTTACTGTAACCTCTCTCTCTTACTACAGTGGGACCTTAGAAGATTGGAGACAACTGCCATCATTGATTCGGGCGCCTTTGGAAATTTCATTGATGCTACTATAGTAACAAAAAATAAAATTCCAACTGTTTTGAAAAAGATACCGGTGTCCCTCAAAGTTATTGATGGTTCAACACTAACAGAAGGTCCAGTCACATACCAAACTGTCCCACTACTTGTACTTACACCCGAAGGACATACAGAATACAATCACCTTTGATGTCATACCTTCTCCTCATTTTCCAGTTATTTTAGGGGTTCATTGGTTACAACTTCATAATCCCACAATAGATTGGTCTACATTTAAGTTATCTTTACACTCTGCATATTGTAAGAATACTTGTTATCCTCAACAATCTATCATGCTAACTTCTACTGAAGAATTTAACATCCCAAAAGTTTATAATGAGTTTGCAGATGTCTTTAGCAAAACTGAAGCTGAATCTTTACCTCCCCATAGGGTATACGATTGCCCTATAGAACTAATACCAGGTTCCACCCTACCAGTTGGCCATTTATACCCATTAAGTCAAGCCGAACTCGATTATTTAAAACAATACCTACAAGATAACCTTAAAAAAGGTTTCATTCGACCATCTTCATCCCCAACAGCAGCAGGTATGTTCTTTGTGACAAATAAGGATTCTAGTTTGAGACCAATAATTGATTACAGAGAGCTAAATAAACGAACCGTTAAAAACCGATATCAGTTACCATTAATTCCGGAACTAATTGAAAGACTTACCAATGCCAAGATTTTCACAAAGCTTGACCTGCGCGGCGCTTACAATTTAATTCGCATTAGAGAAGGTGACGAATGGCTCACTGCTTTCCGAACCAGGTATGGTCTGTATGAATATTTAGTGATGCCATTCGGCCTTTGTAATGCGCCCGCAGCCTTCCAACATTTCATTAACGACATTTTTCGTGACTTACTGGATATATGCATAGTCGTTTACCTAGACGACATTCTCATTTACTCCAACAATATGACAGATCACATCAAACATGTACATTGGGTGCTTGCCAGATTAAAAGTACATAAATTATATGCTAAATTTGAAAAATGTTCATTCCACAAATCAACAATTTCATTTTTAGGTTATACAATTTCCTCCTCAGGAATTCAGATGCAAACCGAAAAGGTAGATTCCGTTAGAGACTGGCCAGTACCAACCAATAAAAAAGAACTACAGAGATTCTTAGGCTTCACTAATAACTATCGCAAATTTATTAGAGATTTTTCTGGGATAGTAAAACCACTCACGCAACTCAACGGCTCCACAGTACCATTTCATTGGACCCAGAAACATACTGAAATATTTCAACATTTAAAAAATCGATTCATCTCAGCACCAATCTTAAGATTTCCAAATGTAAATTTACAATATGTTTTGGAGGTAGACTCATCAGACTACGTAATCGGTGTCATTCTATCACGTACTTCAGAAAGCTCCCCACTTCATCCTGTATCCTTTTTCTCCAAGATTATGTCTCCTGCTGAAAAGAACTATACCATCGGTGATAAAGAACTACTAGCTATTAGGAGGGCACTAGAATTTTGGAGACATCTCTTGGAGGGAGCCCAGCATCCCATATTAATTTATACGGATCACAAGAACTTACAATACCTCCAAAATAACAAAACACTGTCCTCACGTCAGGTGCGCGATGGAGTTTATACTTTTCTAGATTTGACTTTCACATCATTTAAAGACCTGCTAACAAAAATGGAAAGGCTGATGCCCTCTCAAGACAACTTCTAAAGATCGAAGACTCTCCAACTCCAACTGCTATTATACCAGCAGAAAAATTCATTGGTTTCACTTCAGATCTCTTAACAGAAATAAGAAACTCCTCAGCTCCTGTTGAACAAGTTCATAACAAAAACATCAAGCAAAAAGATGGTGTTTACTACTATAATGATCGAATATTCTTACCAACTGACTTACGTTTAAAGATTCTAAACGAACATCATGACACTCCTTTAGCAGGACATCCAGGGGTAAATAGGACTCTGGAACTAATTTCCAGGAATTACTGGTGGCCTCACATGAAGGATACAATCAAGGAATACATTAAAAGTTGTGTAATATGTCAGATCTCAAAAAATGACCGGTCAACACCTTATGGACTGCTTATGTCCCTCCCAGTTTCTAATTCTCCATGGCAGCAGATTGGTATAGATTTTATTGTAGAGTTACCACCTTCCAATAACCAGAATATCATCATGGTTGTTATCGATACATTCACCAAAATGGCACATTTTTTACCATATCACAAAATTCCATCATCATCTGAAACTGCTACTCTCTTCTTGAATCATATCCTAAAATTACATGGGGTACCTTCTGTAATTATTTCTGATAGAGGGTCTCAGTTTACGTCCCGTTTCTGGAAAGACCTATGCAAAGCCTTAAATATTCAACACCATTATACAACATCATATCACCCTCAAGCGAATGGACAGACTGAGAGAGTGAATCAGTGGCTCGATGAATACCTCCGCTGTTTCTGTTCATGTCAACAAGATTGGACAAAATACTTACCTTATGCAGAATTTGCATATAACAACTTAACAAGTACCTCTACAAAAATGATCCCATTCTATGCAAATTATGGGTACCATCCCAGCTTCACTTCTTTATCTTCAACACCAGCAGACTCACCTATGGTGGATGAACTAAAGAACACCCTATTAGAAAACTTCTGTATCATCAAAGAAAATATTGGAAAGGCGCAAAACTCCCAGAAATTTTACTATGACTTGAGACATAGGAAACCACCAGAATATAAAATAGGTGAGCAAGTATGGTTGTCGACGAAGAATCTGAAGTTTCATCTGCCAAGTAAAAAGTTCACTCAGAAATATTGTGGTCCTTTCCTTATCACTAAGGTGGTAAATGTCAATGCTGTCACGTTACAGCTTCCGACAACCATGAAGATCCACCCCACTTTCCATGTTTCTTTGTTGAAACCCTACCATCCCACAAGGTCTTCTGTTCCCCCATTACCCACGACGTTGGTACCGTCTGAAAATGATGTCTTTGAAGTTGAAAGGATCTTGGATTCCCGAATTTCCAGTGGGGTTCTCCAATATCTAATTAGATGGAAAAACTTCACAGAGGAGGAGGATAGTTGGGAACCATCTAGCAATCTTTCTGCACCTAGATTGGTATCCCTTTTCCATCGTCGCAACCCAGACCGTCCTCGACCTCAAGCTGAGGATCAGCTTGCTTGAGGAGGGGGTCCTGTCAGAGTATTTCAGTTATGCTGCTTTTCCTTTAAGGTGTACTAACCAATCACAGGTACACACTCCCTTTATCACACCTGCTCACACCCCCAAGCTTTGCTTAGTAATTTGTAAAACTCCCTGAGAGACATACTTGTTCCTGAGCTAACTACCAATTTAACTATACTTTAAACAACCTAAGGATTTCAAAGTACTATTCAACTATTTCTATCTGTGTGAGCAAACCTAATCTAATCCTTTCAGAGTGTTTATTTATATTTCAGACTGATTCAGCCTTTCTGTCTCATCTCTCCCTGAACCGGATGTCTGCAGTTTTCACAGACTTCCAGCTGCACTCAGCTAATCAGACTGCAGCCTGTTCCACATTTTCACAGACTGATTTACCTAACTAAGGAGTGTAATATCCAATCTCATCAAAGGTAACTCTCAAACCTTGTTCCATAATTGTTTCAGCTTTAATATTGTCAGAAATCCTTCGGAGCTCTGGATAAGTGATTGTGGTGACGTCACACGCCAAACACCGCGCCTCTCTCCCTCAACACAGGATCTCATCTCTGCATGTCAGCTGCAGCTTCAACTGAAGGGAGACAAGCATATCTGATCCGGTTAGTTAACTAAAGTATAAGATTTCTATGTCTAATGACTGTATGACTACTACTGGCATTTATTCCTAAACTACAAAGTACCTTGCTAACTTACTAATATCCTGTGCTGTTTGTATCTGACTGTTAGCTAAACAGTTCAGAATCCTACCAATATTAAAAGGCTTAATTTACACCAAATCAACCTGGTGTCACTTCACATAGTGTTCACTTTCTGATTTGGTGTCACAAAACACATTTTTATTGTCTTTAAAATTAACAGTTACTCAATTTTATACTGTTAATGTTACAGCTGTAATGCAAGCATTTTAGCCGGACCACACAACCTGTAATACGGCGCTATGGAAAATCTCGCACTCAAACGTCATTTTTTGAGTGCGGAATGGAGGGTTTGCGTTAAGGCTAAAATGCTTGCGTTACAGTCTATACCGCTGCGACTCGTAATATGCGTTACCGGCCATTACATGTACAATGGCCAATTTTTTAGCGGTATAGCCGTACTGCCAAACTCGTTATCTAGCCGTTAGTTATTTGCGTTGTGAGGGGTTGGCGGTTTAGGAGTTAATAGCTTAATTAGGTTAATTGTGATGTCAGGAGTTGGCAGTTTATGGGTTAATAGTGTAATTAGATTTAATGCTTGTCGGGGGATAGCGGATTAGGGGTTAATAGATTTATTAGGTAGTTTGCAAAGTTGGGGTTGGCGGATTTAGGGTTTAATAGATTTATTAGGTTTATTGCGTTGTGGGGGTTTGGCGGATTAGGGGTTAATATGATTATTAGATACTTTGCCATGTGGGGGTTGGTGGATTAGGGGTTAATAGTTTAATTAGGTATATTGCGTTGTGGGGGGATGGCGGTTTAGGGGTTAATACTTTTATTATTAGTTGCAATGTGGGGGGATTGCGGATACAGGGGTTTTGTGATGGTTTGAAATAGAAGTGTGTTAATTATTGGAATTGTAACTCTTTAGAAAATCAAACAGGAGTTTAATTCTTGTAAAAACCTGATTAATTCCAGAAGTGAGTCAGTTTATTTTTGATGAATATAAATCAATATATCAATGTAAGCAGACTGAGTTTACACTGAGTTGCCAAAAGGAATAATATAGAAACTTTATGTAGTATAATGTTGCAGCACATTAAACATTTGTTGCAATATCACAGGATGATGTCCTCTTTAGTCTTCACGCACTCACACAACAAACAGCTCTAAAATATATACAAGTCATTCATCCATATGTTGCAGACAGAAAACACACGAACGGTGTATTAAATCAGGATGGCGTCAGGCAGCACAAGTGGTCACGAAAGAGGCAAGATAAGAATTACAAGTAGCGGAGCTGAGCTACGATGTGGCGTACCTGATGTTTGCAGAGGCTTCGGTGCGAGGAAGTAGTTCCGGCCGGTCCAATACCGGATAGTGAAAGATGCAGATAAACTCTCAAACGAAGAGTTCAGAGACTCCTAATCACTGTTGAGATAAATAGATCAAGGTGGCAGTCCAAGGAGGTTAGTTTAAAAGTAAGAACAAGGAATAAGTTGAATTCAAATAACAGCACTAACTTAGCTTAAGAATGAGCTTCACAAGTTAGCAACAAAATTTTCAGGCACTGATGATCAGCACCCAACCCCTTTTAAAGGGAAGTTCTTATTGAGGGCGGGATGCACCTTAAAGGTGTATCACACACTCCCCCCCTCAAAGCCCCCCTAAAGCAACGGCAGAAGCTTTAAGAGGATAACGACGATGAAAAGCACGGATAAGGCGTGGAGCGTGGACCTCAGTGTCCCTTATCCACGTATTTTCTTCAGGACCATAACCCTTCCATTTTAGGAAATATTCCAACTGACCACCTCTCAATCTGGAATCCAGTATCTTTTCAATCTCAAATTCCTCTTGGCTATCTACCAGAATAGGGTTAGTATCCTGAGTAGTTGAAACTTTAGATGCTTGATATGGTTTTACAAGTGACACATGAAATGTTGGATGAAACTTGTAATGTATAGGTAACTTCAGGTGTACAGTTGAAGGATTCAATATTTTGTCAATGACAAAAGGACCTAAAAACTGGTTAGCCAGTTTCTTTGTAGGTACACGTAACCTAAGATGTTTCGTCGATAATAACACTTTGTCCCCTACCTGATACTTAGGAGCAGGTCTATGATGTAAATCATAATAATGTCTCTGTGAGGTCTTAGCTTCAGAGAGATGTAGCTTTACTGCATCTAATCGTTCTTGCAATTGAGTGGAATAATCAGTAGCTGCAGGGGAATTCACTTCGATATCGGATAAAGGTATGGCTGTGGGATGGAAACCATAAGTTGCATAGAATGGTGTTACCTTGGTGGTGGAAGAAACAGAATTGTTATACGCGAATTCTGCCATGGGGAGATACGACAGCCAATCATCTTGTTGGTGAGCTATGTAGCAGCGCAAATACTGCTCTAAAGTTTGATTCAATCTTTCCGTTAACCCATTAGTTTGGGGGTGGAAGGCAGTAGAAAACTTAGGGTTTATGTGTAATCTTCTACATAAAGACCTCCAAAAAGATGAAGTGAACTGTGTACCCCTATCGGTTATTATATTTTTTGGTAACCCATGTAATTTCACTATATGTCTTATAAAAGTGTTAGCAGTAGTATATGCTGATGGTAATCCTTTTAACGGTATAAAGTGTCCTAACTTAGTCAAGTGGTCCACTACCACTAATATGGTGTTGTAGTTTTGGGATTTGGGTAAGTCTACTATGAAATCCATAGAAATAGTTTCCCAGGGTCTATCAGGAACGGGCAGAGGAGATAGTAAACCTATCGGACCTCTATGGTCTATTTTATTTCTTGCGCAAGTGTCACAAGACTGAACATACGTATGTATGGACTGATCCATTTGTGGCCACCAAAATGTTCTTCTAGTTCTTTCTATAGTTTTTTGTATACCACTATGACCTGCTAAAGGTATATCGTGGGTGTGATGAAGAATTTGTTTCCTTAACGCGGTAGGTACGTATAGTTTGGTATTATGATAAAATAATCCAGTCTTAGTATCTTTCATACAGGACTTTGGTGGAATAGGTTCTTTCTTTAAGGCTTGTTTAATCCTTATCTCAATAGGTGTTAAGATTCCTATAAATTTGTCAAGAGGAATAATAGGATTGAGTGCATCTACAGGAGTTTGCTCGTGAAATCTGGAGAGAGCATCAGCTTTTGTATTTAGTACCCCAGGTCTGTAGGTTATCAAAAAATTAAACCTGTCTAAAAACAACGACCATCTCATTTGTCTTGCTGATAAGGTTTTACTCTGCTGGAGGTATTGGAGGTTCTTGTGGTCGGTATAGATTAAAAATGGCTCGTTAGTGCCTTCCAATAAATGTCTCCACTGTTCTAGTGATACTTTTATAGCCAGCAATTCTTTATCACCTATACCATAGTTATTTTCTGCAGAGGTGAATCTTCTAGAGTAGTAAGCAATAGGTGAGATTACTGTTTTTTCCTTGTTATATTGGGAAAGAACAGCCCCAATCCCTGAAGTTGAGGCATCCACCTCCACAATATATTGTAACTGTGGATCTGGCATATGCAATAAAGGGGCTGAGCTGAAGTTTTGTTTTAAAACATCAAATGCTCTCTGGGCTTCTTCAGTCCATTTATATCGTTGTTTTTTACTCGTAAGTTGGGTTAACGGTTTAACTATATCTGAAAAATTACTAATAAATTTACGATAATAGTTAGCAAATCCTATGAATCGTTGAAGTGCACGTGTGGTTGATGGCATTGGCCATTGTAATATTGCAGAGATTTTTTCGGGATCCATTTGTATCTGATCAGGGGTAATAATATACCCTAAAAATTTAATTCTATTAACATGAAATAGACATTTTTCTTTTTTAGCGTACAATTTATGTTCTTTCAACCGTGTTAGAACCCATCTTACATGTTTTTCGTGTTCCAGCTGTGTCTTAGAGTAAATCAATATATCATCTAAATAGATAATAACACATGTATCCATTAGATCATGAAAGATTTCATTTATAAAATGCTGAAACGTCGCCGGAGCGTTACTGAGTCCAAAGGGCATGACGTTATACTGGAAGAGGCCATACCTCGTGCGGAAAGCGGTCTTCCATTCATCTCCCTCCTTTATACGTATGAGATTATACGCTCCTTTAAGGTCTAATTTTGTGTATACAGTGGCACCCTTTAGACGTTCTATCAATTCGGGTATTAATGGGAGTGGGTACCTATTTTTGACAGTAACAGCATTCAAAGCTCTATAATCAATTATTGGTCTCAATGTGCCATCTTTATTTTTTACCAAAAACATCCCTGCAGCTGCAGGGGATGTAGAATGGGAGATAAACCCTTTTCTCAGATTATCATCCAGATAAGCTCTTAAAAATGTTAATTCACTTTGAGATAATGGGTAAATTTTCCCATGGGGTATAACTGCTCCTGGGATGAGATCTATAGGGCAGTCGAAAGTCCTATGTGGAGGCAGATTTTCTGCCTCCACGAGATTGAATACCTCTGCCAAATCCTGATAGAGTTCTGGGACAACCTCCATCACAGCAGAGATGGATCTTACACTTTGGGGAAAACATGTAGTCAAACAATAGTTAGATTTTAACTTAATTTGTTAATGTTTCCAATCTATGTCTGGATTGTGTTTTTGCAGCCAAGAATACCCCAGAATGATAGTGTGAAGGGCAATGGGTATGACGTCATAACTAACATACTCAGTGTGACCTTCCTTTAATGTGGTTAATAGTGGTATGGTTTGATGTGTGATTGGACCTTTTTTGATTAAGGTTCCATCAATAGATTTGACATAGACAGGGTTTTGCTTGCACACAAGGGGTATTTTATTATTTACAACATATAACGAATCGATATAATTTCCGGAAGCACCAGAATCAATCAACGCCCTGCATTGGGTATTTTCCTGATCCCACTGTAATGAGAGAATCAAAGTCAATTGCAAAGTTTCTGTTATAAGACATATATTAAAAGGTTTATTTTGCTTACCCTTCCTTTGTCTTTGAAGAAGTGGACAATTAGATACATTATGCTCCTTTTTCCCACAATATAGACATAAGTTTTCCAATCTTCTCCTTGTTTTTTCTTCCTCCGAAAGAGGACCTTTTATTACTCCAATCTCCATGGGCACAGGGTTAGAGGTAGATCTCTCTGTGTGGGTGGTATAAGTGATAGATCTTTTAGGTGTGTAATCATATGTGGCCTTCTCCGCACGCCTCTCCCTGAGTCTTCTATCAATTGAAGTACTCAGTTTTATGTTGAAATATTTTTATTCAAAAAATTTTTACAGATACAATAAATCAATGATCAAACATTCCAATGGTCAAAGGTCATTCAAATAATAAAGATATTACTCCAGAAATACACATTATGTCCCGCTAATTCAAGGTTGTAACAGAACATTCGAAAAAATCAATATAGATACCACAAACAACATTTCGTCTGGCCTAGTCCGTGTCCGCCCCCCCCCCTTTTCCTAGAAGCCTCATGATAATGTATAAAAGGTTCCCACTGTAGTAGGAATGCTTTTTTATCGTTTAGAAATTCTGCTGAGGCACATGTTTTATCAAAATGGTATATCAACTTTTTTTTTATCAGTTCAAAGCTCGGAGGGAGTCCCTTCCAAAATTGGGCTATGCCTAACCTAACTATTGTGCATATCCATCCTCCCAATTTGTTATTGTGTCTAGAGAGCCCTGGTATCGGGAAGTGGAGTAAAGCTTGTTTCATAGTTAGCTTTATTGTTTTTTCAAAGATCTCACTCATGAGAGCTGAAGTTTGATCCCATATCTCTTTAACATATCTACATTCCCACCACATATGTGGGTATGTCCCAAGCTCCCCGCATCCTCTATAACAAAACTTGGTTGATGGGTCGCCTCCTCCTCCTGATCTAGTCGGGAATAAGTACCATCTAAAGGCTACTTTAATGAAGTTTTCTTTAAAGGTTGCGTTTTGTGTAAAAGATAATCCACGACTGAGTGTTTCTCTCCAAGTCTCAACTGACCAGGTTCTTCCTGTATCATTTTCCCATTTTATCATTAAGGGGGGTTTGCTGTTTGGGGGGGGTTGTTAAATAAAGTGTATAAAGTTGAAATTCCACTTCTAATGTGATGATCAGCCAGGCAGAGCCTTTCTAGTGTGGTGGTTACAGGGGCTCTTTCATTCCCCATTATTTGATATACTCTGGATTTTAGTTGGAGATAATGGTACCAGATATTTCTATCTCCTATGTCTAGGTCTTGATATTGTGTATAAGATATCATTCTACCCTCTTTAAATACATCTGCAATCCTATAGAGTCCTTTATTGTGCCATTTCTGTTGTACAGTGCGGTCAACTGAGGAGGTTTGGGTTATTAGTGGTGTGATTGCTGATTTGTTATTTAGCAATGGGAATTTAGCATTCAATATCTTCCATATGTGTAGGGTGTGTTGAATTGCTATGAATTCATTTTTCTTGTGAGTGGTAGGGGTGTCAGGGGTCCATAATAGGTGCGAGAGTGGTGTAATGTTCATAACAGCAGATTCGATATTTAACCATTGTGAGTTGTTTTTAGTTTTGAACCAGTGTAAAGTTTGAGCTATGCGGGCCGAATAGTAGTATGGGATTAGGTTCGGGAGACCCACTCCTCCTATCTTTTTGGGGGAGCACATAAGTGTTTTATTGATTCTGGCTCGTTTTCCCTGCCACACAAATCGTAAGATGTCTTTTTGAAGCTTATGTAGGTCTGAGAGAGGGAGGGTGATGGGTAGGGAGCGAAATAAGTATAATAATTTAGGTAAGAGAGACATCTTGACCGAGATAATTCTACCGTAAAGGGAAATTTTGAGTTTCATCCATTTGGCTATAAGAGCTCTGATTGTCTTAAACATGGGGAGATAATTTATATGAAAGAGGGAGTGAATGTTGCCAGAGAGATGAATTCCCAGATATTTAATGGATTTTTTAGGCCATCCAAATGAGAAGTTTAGCTCTATTAATTTTTTGGTATGGGCGGGGATTCCAACACCCAGAGCTTCACATTTTTCCCCATTAATTTTATATCCTGATAGGGTCCCAAATTGTTGAATTATTTTATATACTAATGGGAGGGATAATAGTGGTTTTGTTAATGTCAATATCACGTCATCCGCGAATAGAGATATCTTGTGTTCTAAGTGTCCCACCTCAATTCCTGATATGTCCCTGCTATCTCTGATTTTGATGGCCAATGGTTCAATGCTCAAAGCGAATAGGAGCGGGGATAATGGGCATCCTTGTCTGGTTCCGTTATTAATATGTATTGGTGAAGATTGATAGCCTGATAATTTAACAAATGGTGTCGGGGAGGAGTATAATGATTTGATAGCCTTTTGAAACTCCCCCTTAATGCCTACCTTTTCGAGTACTGCGAACATAAAACCCCAAACCCCAATGCATCCAGAGATAGAAACAGAGAAGGCACCCGTCTCACAGTGGCCACATTAATAAGGTCTATAATTTTTCTTGTGTTATCTGGGGCTTCCCTTTGAGGAATAAAGCCTACTTGATCTGGGTGGATTAATTTAATAAGGAGTGGGTTTAGACGATTTGCTAATATTTTGGTAAATAGCTTGATGTCCTGATTAATCAGGGAAATGGGCCTATAATTTTGGCAATGACATTTATTCTTTCCTGGTTTTGGGATCACTGAAATTCTGGCCATCAACATTTCTTTTGGTATTTCCTTGCCCTGCATCATAGCGTTGAAAATTTTGACCAACTGTGGAACTAATAATGGTTGTAGGGTTTTGTAGAAGATGCCAGGGTATCCGTCAGGGCCCGGGGCTTTAGATCCTTTTAGATTTTTAATACTAAGTTTTATTTCTTCTTGTGTTATGGGGCGATTTAAGGAGTCTAATTCCTCTTCTGTTAGTGATGGCATTTTACTATCTCCGAGAAACGAGAGTAAATCTGATGTTCTATTTTTGCCTTTATGTGGATTAGGGATGTTATACAATTTAGTATAGTAGTCTGCAAATAAGTTGGCGATATCTTGTGGGTCATTAGTGGTCTTGTTATCTGGGGATTGTATTTGTGGGACAGTTGTGGTCCTAACAATTTCCTTCAATTTGTTTGCTAACATCCGGTCAGGTTTGTTCCCGTAAATATAGTATTGTGTGTCAACAACTTTTATTGATCTGACAGCCTCCGAATTTAAGAGTGAATCTAGTTCTGTGTTTTTGGCTTTAAGCTCGGTTATTAGTGTACGTGAAGGATTGTGTCCAAGTTGTGACCTAAGTCTATTCGTCTCTGCTTTTAAAATTAGCAGTTTGGCCTCCCTTTGCTTATTTTGTTTGCTAGATTCGGATATGAGTAGACCCCGTGTGAAGGCTTTCAGTGCCCCCCATTCTAGGGCTGGATTGTCGGTGGAGTTATTGTTAATTTCGATAAATTCAGCAATTTGTTGCTTAATCGTGTCTAAGATTGGGCCTTCTCTAAGTAATGATGCATTAAGTGACCAGGATTTCACTCTTTGTGGGTTAATTAGTCCCGCCAATGTAGTTTCCACTATAGAGTGGTCTGACCATGAGCAGTTAGTAATGGTTGTATTGACTATTAGGGGGACTAGGATTTGGCTTACAAATATGTAATCTATTCTAGATTGTGATGCGTGCATGGGGGAATAATATGTGTAGTCGTGTACCCCTTGATTCATAGCGCGCCAGCTATCTGTCAGGTTGTGATCTAGGGTGAAGTCAAGTAATATCCTACTAGATTTTATGGTTGTGTTAGTGGTTGTGGATGCTTGTGTAGATCTATCAATTTTATCGTTCATGGTAAGGTTAAAGTCACCCCCTATTATAGTTTTATATTTTTTCCACAACGTTAAGTGTTTGCTGAGCTTAGAGATAAAGTTGGATTGCAGCTCGTTAGGAGCATATACATTCACCAACAGAATTGGGGTATTATGGATTGAGCCTTGTATTATGATATATCTGCCTTCTTTATCCCTTATTACAGATTCCTCATGAAAATTTAGGGATGAGTGGATGAGCACTGAAACTCCGCATTTCTTTTTCGGGCCTATGGCGTGAAATTGTGTGGGGTATACCTTATCCCAATATTTAGGAGTGAACATAGGTGTAAAGTGTGTTTCCTGTAGCATCACAATCTTGGCATTCAGGGCTTTATATTCTAAGATTGCCTTTTTTCTTTTGATGTCTGAGTTTAAACCCCTAACATTGTGCGAAATAATTTTTATAGACATGGTAATTGTTTAGAGGGAGCTGTCTTATTGCGGTACCTTAATATCCCTAGAAGTAGAATCAGGACTTCTATCCTCTGAGGGGGGGGGCCCCCCGGACCAGGCCAAACTTGATTCTCATAGCTGAAAAGCATAATAAACCTTCATGGAAGTTAAGAAGCAAATATAGTGTTACAGATATCTTATCAACAGTTAGTGTCTTTGGAGTGGCAGGTGTATAAACCATCTCATAGGTAGCATGGAGCAACCAAAAGAAAGATGACCAATGATATAACAATAATATATTAGAAATCAACATTGGAAATAATAGAATATATGTGAATTGAAAAAACAATAACATTTAAGCAGCATCAGAGCCTGAACCTGAATTTAGCTCAATTTGAGTATGGGGTTATGGAGATCGGAGGGGGGTTAAGGAGGGGTATTGGGGTGGATGAGGGAGGGTGGGGATGGGGAGGGGAGATCCTGAGATTGTATTGAACTGGAATGAACATCAGTAACCCCTCTTAACGGGGGATACGGGAAGTACAACTTAAGTAACCCTTTATAAGGCTAGGTGTATCTCAATCTGTCTACCAGGCTAGAAACTTTAGGGTGCTAAAGGTTGGTTAGGGTTGATAGGTAGTTAGTGCCTAGACGGTATCTCTCAGGGGTAAGGGTTATATAAAGAGTATGTCACCTGGGTACTTGAATTTAAATTTAACTATATAGAAAAAAAGAGGGCACACAAAAATATTAAACTTCAACAAAGGAAAGAAAAAAGAAAGACAACATATCAATCTGCATTGGGCATAGCCCATCTCAGTGAAACAGTCACAGCTGAAAGTGAGTTAGTCTTATAGTGCTCAATGTATATTGATCTACTTAGCTCTCATGACAAAGTATTCTCAGTCTCATCAGATTCTGCCTCCCCAGATTCTTGTCTGGGATCAATTCTTTGTTTCTTTGCTTTGCCATTTCTTCCCACTGGAATCCATTCCTTCTGGAATGATTTTCTTGGTGGTGATGACCCAGTAGGTGTAGATGGTATATCAGCTTGGATTTGAAGACGGTGAAGCAGAGCCTTCCCTTCTTCCAGGGTATTGCAGCTGTAGCTTCCATTCTGATATGAAAAAACCAGTCTGAAAGGAAAATTCCACCTATATTTTATGTGTTCCTTCGCTAGGGCTGCAGTGATTGGCTTCATATCTCTTCTTTTTCGGAGTGTGATTGGGGCTAGGTCTGTGAATATTTGTATGTTGTGCCCTTCAAACTCTATGCATTTTTTATCCCTGGATGCTTTTAATATCCTTTCTTTGGCATGATAATAATGCATTTTTAGAATTATGTCTCTGTTTGTGTTTTGTTGCGGTCTTGTGAGGGCCCTGTGGACCCTGTCCATTAGGAGAGAAGTTGGATCAATATCCGGGACTAGTTGCGTGAACAACTCGGTGATGGTTTCTTCTAGATTTTTGTAAGTCTCTGGGAGGTTCCGGATTCTCAAATTAGACCTCCTAGATCTATTTTCTAGATCTTCTATTTGATCTTCAAGCCTGCTGATGTATGCTGAATTATCTTGGATGGAGTCTCTCAATATAGGGATTTCCTCAGTTACATTATCTAACTTCTCCTCCAATTCTGCCGTTCTCTCCCCTATTTCCCTAAGATCTTGTTTTATTTCAGATAGGGCCGTCTTGAATTCTTCTTGAAATAGAGACTTGATCTGTTGTAGAAGCTCTTTGTTAGGTTCTTCTGTTCTGGCTTCTTCAGATACTCCAGGGCTCTGTGCCTGTGGGCTGGTAGCAGAATTAGGAATGCTTTTATCCAGACTTTTGTGTTTAGATTGTGATCTTGAAAGGCACTCCTTCACAGTTTGTGATTTATTTTTCATCTTAGAGCTGTTAGGAAGTGGGAAGAGAAATCTTGTATGCAGGCTTCCTTGTGAAGCAGCTTCTTTATGTGATATTTAAGCCAATTTATTCTCAGGATCTCTGTGTGCTAGTCAGGGATTTTTATTCATAACTTGTATTATCCCATACTTTGTAGATATTTATGTTCAAAGTTCAGGCATCTTAGCTATCTCATGTCTCACCGATTTCACATGAAGCTTATAAAAGGAGGGATATGATTCTAGGGTGATGTCTCTCTTGTCCAATGACTTGTAGGCTCCTGTTAATCCTCTACAATTATTCCCAGGCAGACCGCATTATTTACAGCAACCTAGGTAGAGGATTTGGTCTTATTGGAGTCTTGTAAGGAGACTATTTAGGAGAGTTTGGATTAATACTCACATTGGTATGAGTTATTAAAGGGTGTTATGCTTTCTATGTGCCAGCGGTTGTCACGCTTCTGTATTCACCAGGGGTAGTTTGTAAGATGAGCAATAGGTGTCCTAGGGAAAGTCCCCTATTGTCGGCAATGGCTGAAGCGTATTGCTTGTATCTTTAAAGTGACAGAGCCCAATTCTGTGTTTATGGGTGGTCAGCTATATGGTGCAGGCAGACCCGTGCTGTGAGTCTATGTGCCCGGTATCTATTGCAATAGGTGTAGTCTGTAATGGAATAGTCGGAGGGTCTGGTGATTATGCTTACCCCTTCCAGTGTTCCAGATGCTGTTGTCAGCCTCTTGAATTAGGCCTCTCAGTTGGGCTGTAGATTGTGCATGGATAAGATGGCGGATTTTCGCGCCACAGTCTCTCACGATCTCTTACTTGTGGTAATCGACTTGGCTGTTGTCTGCTTTGTATTCCTCTGATGGTAGTAACCTTGTTGGTAGCTGCAGTTGAAATCTTGACTGCTGAGCCGTGAGAGGCCGCGTGCGCGCCCACGCCTGTTGCTTGTTGGTAAGCCTCGGTGTTCTGGTATCTCTGAGCCGGGGTTTTCACTCCTTCTTGAGTCCTGGGATCTTCTGTGTCTCTCCGGAGCGGAGCCCCGACCCTCCGGAGTGGCACAGTGATATTATTTCTGTGAGATGTGAGATCCTTTTTGGCAGCGCGTATTTCCAGCATTAAAAGTGGTATGTCTTCACCTCTGGCTTCTAGCTGATGCCTCTGAGGGTTCGTAAGTCAAGGGTGGTTGCTAGTGATTTCCCCTTTTATTTTTCTTCGTTTTTGGGGTCTACCACGGGTTCCGGAGCAGGCCGCAGCCGCGGTCTTTCCTGATTTTCTTCCGGTACTGATGTTCCGGCCCCCGGTGATCTCGCCCAAAATCTTTCAAAGTTTGTTTTAAGGGGGTTTAATACCTTCTCTAGTGCCTATGGATTGAAGTTAGGGTTATTGCACTCGAAAATAACAGCTTTGTATCCACTTTTTAGTAATTTATGTGCGGAGCTGCCTAAACCTGCTTCCTCTCCTCTTGCTGGCCAAGGTGTATTCGTCGAAGTACTCAGTTTTATAAGACCTGAGAGACTATCGGGTAATTCTTGTCTGGAGAGCTCATCTTTCAGAGTCTCAGACAAGCCCAGCCTAAACTGATTTTTTAAGCTGATCTGATTCCATTGGGAGTCTACTGCCCACATTTGGAAATCAGTAGTATACTCCTCCACTGTCCGCTTCCCTTGTCTTAAGGAGCGCAGTTTTGTTTCTGCTAGGATTTGAGTGTCTGGGTCCTCATACAGATTAGCCATAGCCTGGAAAAAATCTTGTAAGGAATCCAGTATGGGATCGTTATTCTCATAATACCGGTTAGCCCATGTCCTAGGCTCTCCTTGTAAAAATGATATGGTAGTGCAAACCTTTATACGGTTCGAGTGGTATGTACGTGGGCGCAGAGAAAAGAGCAAGTGACAGGCTGTTTTAAAATCCCTAAACTCTTGTCTCTTACCAGAGAAAGGTTGAGGATACTGTATGTGTGGTTCAGGTACCTCACTGCTCTTTGCAGCCATGTAATCTTTAAGTACAGTCTTAATGGCTATATTTTCTGCTTGCACCTCAGTTAAGGCATGTGCCAAATAATCAAGTTTTTGTTCTATGCTGTTAAATTGGGTTTCTATTTCCTCAGGAGTCATTTTTAGTTATAATTCCAATTAACACTTTGTTAGGCCTGAAAATTATGTGATGGTTTGAAATAGAAGTGTGTTAATTATTGGAATTGTAACTCTTTAGAAAATCAAACAGGAGTTTAATTCTTGTAAAAACCTGATTAATTCCAGAAGTGAGTCAGTTTATTTTTGATGAATATAAATCAATATATCAATGTAAGCAGACTGAGTTTACGCTGAGTTGCCAAAAGGAATAATATAGAAACTTTATGTAGTATAATGTTGCAGCACATTAAACATTTGTTGCAATATCTCAGGATGATGTCCTCTTTAGTCTTCACGCACTCACACAACAAACAGCTCTAAAATATATACAAGTCATTCATCCATATGTTGCAGACAGAAAACACACGAACGGTGTATTAAATCAGGATGGCGTCAGGCAGCACAAGTGGTCACGAAAGAGGCAAGATAAGAATTACAAGTAGCGGAGCTGAGCAGCACAAAACTGCTACATAGAACTCATAACTAAATTGTTACAAAGTACACTAACACCCATAAACTACCTATTAACCCCTAAACCGAGGCCCTCCCGCATAGCAAACACTAAATTAAAGTTATTAACCCCTAATCTGCCGCTCCCGACATCACTGCCACTAATAAAATTTATTAACCCCTATTCTGCCACTCCCCGACATTGTCACCACAATACTAAAGTTATTAACCCTTATTCCCTCACACCCCAACATTGCCCACACTATAATAAAGATATTAACCCCTATTCCGCCGCTCCCCGACATCGCCGCAACTAAATAAAGTTATTAACCCCTAAACCTCTGGCCTCCCACATCACTAATCAGCCAACAGAATTTCAGTAGCTCTCATCCTATTGGCTGATTTGAATTTTAAAAATCAAATCAGTCAATAGGAATGCAAGGGATGCCATTTTGAAAAGGCTCCCTTGCATTGAAGATTCAGTATACGGCGGTGACCGTATGAAGAGGATGCTCCGCGCCGGATGTCTTCAGGATGGAGCCTCTCCGCACCGCCTGGATGAAGATAGAAGATGCCGCCTGGATGGATGAAGACCTCGCCGCCTGGATGAAGACTTCTCACCGCCTGGATGAGGATGGATGTCTGGACTTCAAAAACTGTAAGTGGATCGTCGGGGGTTAGTGTTAGGTTTTTTTTAACCTTTTTTTGGGTGTTTTTTTTGGGTGTGTGGTTTGTTTTACTGTTGGGGGGGTCTTTGTATTTTTTTTCAGGGAAAATAGCTAATTTTTTTAGGGCAATGCCCTACAAAAGTCCTTTTTAAGGGCTATTGGTAGTTTATTGTAGGCTAGGGTTTTTATTTGGGGGGGGCTTTTTCATTTTTATAGGGCTATTAGATTAGGTGTAATTGTTTTTATTTTGAATAATTTCGTTTGCTATTTTTTGTAATTTAGTATTTTTAAATTTTTTGTAATTTTGTATTTTTTTAATTTTTTGTAATTTAGTATTTTTAATTTTTTGTACCTGTAGATTTCATTTTTTTAGTAGTGTTAGGTATTTTTAATGAGTAATTTCATTTATTTAATTTGTAGTTATTTTAATTTTAGTCTAATAGTTATGTTAGGTTAATTTATAGTTTAAAGTTTTTTTAATTTCACAGGTAAGTTTTTATTTATTTTAAGTTAGGGATCTTGTAATTTTAATGTAAAGTTAAAGGGTTGTTAGGTTTAGGGGTTAATAGTTTAATTTAGTTTTTGGCGATGTGGGGGGCTGGCGGTTTAGGGGTTAATAGGTTTATTTAGTGGTAGTGATGTGGGAGGCCAGATGTTTAGGGGTTAATAACTTTATTTAGTGGCAGCGATGTCGGGGAGCGTTGGAATACGGATTAATATCTTTATTATAGTGTGGGCGATGTTGGGGTGCGGGGGAATAGGGGTTAATAACTTTATTATAGTGGAGGCGATATCGGGAGCAGCAGATTAGGGGTTAATAGATTTATTTTGGTGGCGGCGATGTCGGGGGTGGCAGATTAGGGGTTAATAACATTATATAGGTGTTGGCGATGTCGGGGGCAGCAGATTCGGGGTGTTTAGACGTGGGGTTTATGTTAGGGTGTTAGGTTTAAACCTAACATTTTTTTCCCCATAGACATCAATGGGGCTGCGTTACGGAGCTTTTCATTCCACGATTGCAGGTGTTAGGTTTTTTCTAACAATTTCTCCCCATTGATGTCTATGGGGAATGTGTGCATGAGCACGTCAAAGCAGCGCTTGTATTTTGTGCGATATGGAGCTCATCGCCACCATATCGCACACACAAGGCGGCTTTTTCAAAACTCGTAATGGCAGTGCTATGGAGGGTGAAATGACGCAACTTTTGTTGCGTTCGTTTTACACCCTCTATAGTGCAAAACTTGTAATCTAGGTGTGAGAAATATCTAAGTCACCACTTGTCAGTGTCAGCATTGATTAATGATTACCAAGCTCATTGTATCCAGGGGCAACTGGACATGTGTTCTTCTACCATGGGGACCTAACAAACAACTTGAATAGAGCGGGTTCTAAATTAATTTCATATATAAGAAATGAAATATATATACTTGAAACTTGACCATTTACTAAAGAAGAAAAGCATGGTGAAGTGATTTATACATGATATGTATAACTGCAAAGAAAGTGGCAATTATCCAAGCAGTGCATGGTTAGAGTCTAAAATTTATGTAAAATTCATACTTGACTTTTGTAGGTCATAATCATCTACTGAGATTGGCTTGCCTTTTTTAAAACATTTACTTGTTACACCTCTTAGAACCCTAATGAACATCCATACTGATTTGAACTCAAATGAATCATTTACCCAATAAACAATTGAGAGCAACATTATACTATCCTGACGAGGGCCGCATATCGGCCGCATATGTCCCACTCCCAATGACCTTTACTTTGAAACCACTAGTTTTAAAATAAAACTCCATGGCCTGATATAATGAGGATCATTTTAGTTACTTTGCTTAGCATACACTTATATCATTTCACTAAATACTATAATTAAAAATGTCAGTAAACCGTTTAAAAAGGCTGTTTGTATGAAGATCTAACAATAAAATGTTTAAATTAAAGAGACATTAAATAATAAATAAATGATAGATAAGATGTGAAATAATATTAGACTGAGAATAATAATTAGATTTTTTTTTTTACAAAAGTTTCATTAATTGTTTAACTTATGAGAAAATATGTGAAAGCTTTATTGTCTACAAAGAAAACAGAGCCTCCTTGTTGTAACTGGTTCATTTCTATACTGTGACCGTCTGTGACCAATTATGGTCAGTTATAAAATAAGTCACTTACTAAATGTGCACTGTGCAGCCAGCCAAAAAACTGAAAAGGTCACAATTTTAATGTTTAGTACATATTCTTTTAATATTGAAAATGATCAGTAAGTCACTCTCATGAAAGTATTGTGCACATTTAGATAACAAAACTTTGACTTTGAAAGTTTATTAAAATTGTGTTCTTTATCAGAATCTTGAATGTTTACATTTTACTTAAATGACGCTTTAAATAATTTATACTTTTATTAGCTCATTTTAACATACAAAATGTTATAACTCTTTAATCTATTGCAAAGTATTATTAGTTTCATAAAAAAGGAAAACTGGAAGGAAATTTACAGGGGAAATAAAAATCTGTTCCTACATTGGTATGTTTTAAAAACTGAGTACAAAAATCAACGGTAGAATCCAGCACACAAGGCCCCAATTAGGGCATACCTTTAAAGGGCCACTGCAGGGACCCTAATATTCCATAAAGTAACATTTAAAAAAAAAGGTAGCATAAATCAGCAAATTCTTTATTCCAGTATAAATGTGTCAAAAGACATAGCAACATTTCGGTAGTGTTACCTTAATCATGCCATACAAATAAGTGATACAATTCACCTTATATACACTGGTGCCACTAGAGGGCGTCATTACAATAGAAAATATTAACTCTTAAAGGGACACTGAATCCAAATTTTTTCTTTCGTGATTCAGATAGAGCATTAAATTTTAATCAACTTTCTAATTTACTCCTAATATTTTATTCATTCTCTTGGTATCTTTATTTGAAATGCAAGAATGTAAGTTTAGATGCCGGCCCATTTTTGGTGAACAACCTGGGTTGTTCTTGCTGATTGGTGGATAAATTCATCCACCAATAAAAAAGTGCTTTCCAGAATTCTGAACCAAACAAAAAGCTTAGATGCCTTCTTTTTTAAATAAAGATAGTAAGAGAACGAAGAAAAAATGATAATAGGAGTAAATTAGAAAATTGCTTAAAATTGCATGCTCTATCTGAATGACGAAAGAAAATTTTTGGGTTCAGTGTCCCTTTAACACTGCTTTCTAAAAATTTCACAATTTAATACAATGCAAACAATACATGGTTAGCAGGGCAATTTTCAAAATCTATATTTAGATCTAATACATTAAAAAAAGAGATCATACTTTACAGAGATGAAAAACACCCAAATTATAACCTACTGATGTGTATGGCATGATTAAGGTAACACTACTGAAACATTACTATGTCTTTTGACACATTTATACTGGTATAAAGAATTTGCTGATTTATGCTACCTTTTTTGGACATTTTACTTTATGTTTTAAAAACTACCACAGTAGCATGGATGACACAATACCATGTCCCTTTTAAAATAGAGGCTTTTAAAAAGGTGTGTCAAACATTAAAAAAATAATAAATAGACATGTGCACAGCGGAAAAATTTGGTTCAGTTCATTTCGGACCAATTCAGATTTTTCGAATATTGTTTTAGATCGATTCAAATTCAAATACATTCGAATGTATTCGTTTCGGATTCATTTGAATTCGAATAAATTCTGATGTATTCGGATGTATTCGTTTTGGATTCGTAAATTCAGAACTTTGGTATGTGTTATGTTGATTTAGATGGTTCCAAGTTACACAAACGGAATTATTCCCCCGTTCTATCTCACTAAATTAAATTTTTATACTGAATTGTGATTAGTCCATGGCCATTCGAATGTAACAAATAAATCTGAACTAATTTGGATTTATTCATTAGAAATGCATTCTGATTAGTTTAGTTACGTTGCTAGGGTAATTTGGAAATTTGAATTGATTCGAATATCTGAATTTGGCAAATTCATCCGAATTTCGATTCAGAATGAAACAAAATGCACATGTCTAATAATAAAGTCTAAATTAAAGGAACATTAAACACTTTGAGATGGTATTATAAATTGATAAATCGTATGTGTAAAAAACCCTCTGCTATATAATTTCATTATTTATTTTGCCCCCTTTTCCTGTAATTCCATTTTGAAATTGTGAGCTTTTCAGTTCCTTTTAGAAATGGAAGTGCAGAACACTTCTTGTATTCCACACAGCCATTGGCTGCACACTCTAGTGACCTATTTATAACTGTCTCTTATTGGCCACAGCAGAGAAGGTAACAAGTTACAACATGGCAGCTCCCATTGTTTTATAGATGTTAAAACTTTACATTTATTTTTTTCAATATTTAAACAGCTAATACAACTTTAAAAAAATATATCTAAAAAAATGTATGTTCTTTTAATACCAATCAAGTACAACAGACAGCAACAATTTTAAATGTTTCCCATTTACTTCTATTATGAAATGTACCTCAATCCCTTGATATTCTTTGTTGAAAAGATACCTAGGTAGAGGAAAGGCATTTGGACCCCTAAATGGCAGGAAATATTACATCTAGTGCTCTTAAAAATGGATAACATTCTTGCAAATCCGCTGCCCTCTAGTAATCAAGAGCCGTGCACACTACTGAGCTTTTGTCCCTGCTTAATTTCAACAAAAAGATACTCAGAGAAGACAATTAATGTGGAAGTAAATTGAGAACATAAATAAAACTGTATGCTCTGTCTGAACAGTGACAAATTTAGGGTTTAATATCCCTTTAACCAGCATAGAGAAAGTCAGGGCAGGCTGAAATGGGTTTATAAAGGGTTTTGTGAGAGATTATTTTTTTATGGAGGAAAAACAGAAAAACAATTTATTTTTTAAAAGTTAAGTTTTTTTGTTTTTTTTAAAGAAAACGTTGTGATCTGAGACAGGGCAGATAAGAAATAAAACTAATGGTGAAACGTAGGTCGCTGGATAGGTAGGTATGTAGTAATCAAAATAAATATAAGGGGCAATGGGCATTGTGAAATAATAACCTCTTTCAGTGATCTCAAAATGAGGCACTGATTTTTCTTTTCTTTTCTGGGGATGACTACAACATGCCCTCCTCTACTCCCCAGAGCTCCTCAGGGTGCTTCTCAAGTTCTCATACAAATGAGCCTGCAAAGCTGCTTATCTGCTGGAAGTACAACAGTCTCCACACAACACTACTGTAGAGCACAAACAGCATACTAGGGCAGAAAGGCGATACATCCTTTCACATCCACCTGTTGCAAGGTCAAAAGATGACCCTGCCTGCAGTGTATGCTGAGGGGAATGGGCAACCGGTGAAACAGGTGCTGGGGGCTTAGGCTTGCATGGTAGAGGCCTGCAGAGATAAAGGGCAAGAAAGGGGTCTTCATTTCCTGGAAGTCTGCAGCCCCTTCCATTGTTCATCAACAGTTATGAATCTCCTGGATTTCTCTGAGATTCTAGAACTTGTTGATGGACCCTCCACCACACTCCTACTGGATGTGGTGCCTGTGGTGGGTAATACCGGAAGAAGGGTTCTCTCCACCTGTGACCTCGCTCCTTCTCCACTATCATCACCACCAGGAGTTTCACATCTTTCTTCAGCATAGTGCATAGTGGAGATGTGGTGTGAAAGGGCCCAATCTCCCTCCTTTACCCCTTTTAATGCTCTTCTCACAATGAATACACTGCACCTGCTTCATTTACTCTAATGCCCTCAGGGATACAAAAATCATCCCACACCCACTACCTGAGTCTGGATGTATGAACTCCAGTATTCTGCATGCTGTGTGATGCAGCAGACACAATGAGAGCCACCAGTGCATCAGAAGAGGCAAAGGAAATGGCAGATATGGAAAAAGTAATAGTAGTACCTGTAACATTTGTTTGGAGTTGCTGTGAGGTGGACTCCTGGCTGTACAGGCTAAGCAACACCAGAGTGCTTGAAATTCCTACTACACTCAGGTACCACAATTACTTCTGACTCCATTGCATCTATCGATGTGTCAGATGACACATAATGCACAGAAGCCTCAAGATCCGCAGTCACCGAATGGAAGCTTGCGTGGAACTCAAATTCTCCCGAACTCATCAAACTTGGATCTGGAGTCTTCCCCACTTAAGTCAATATCAAAAGGTTGTAAAACCTTTGCCTTGACGACTTTCTACTGCAGAATGAGACTCTCAAAAAAAACTAGGAGAGGAGATATCCTGCAGGTCCACATCTGTAAGGAATGAGTGACCTTCAATCCAACAGCAAAAAAAGAAATTGGATCGCTAATGGTATGCGTTCCATTTCCTTTTTTAACAGTGGATTGAACAGCAGCCTCATTCCGAGTCAAAGACACAACAACACCCTCAACATCAGCAGCAGCTGATGTAGTCCTACTGTCTTCTCCATCAGGGGAGACACCACCTGCTGCTGCTTGCTGTGTTTTAAAGAAATAAAAAAGAGACTGAAGCTCACCTGCTTTGTCTGACTTTAAAAGAAGGATCAGCTCAGTAGCACAAAGTCTGTCACTACCAGTCACTACCACAGCTGCACTATTTTTTTCCCAGCAATAAGTTTTGTACAAAAAAAGATAGATTTTGATACATTTTGAATATTGAATTGAAATCGAATAATTTCAAATGTAAATTAGATTTTTAAAAGCGAATTCAAAATAATGCAAATTCATTTTGATTTAGAATGTTCATAATAATTTGAAAGTGAAATTTGAAAACCGTAAATAATATTCGATTATAGAATGTTTAAGAATATTCATTCTAATCAACATTTCAATGTGTAAATCGAATTTCTACAATAACATTCGTTCTAAAATTCCAATTTGAATTTATCACACACAATTACCCCTCTACAATATCACAAAGTATGGGAACATTTTACTGTTAAATTTTAAAAATATTGGGCCTCAAATTGCAAACATAGTCATTTTCCAACATTTCCCCTTACGCTAAAAACAATATCTTCTATTGTGACAATATATGAATATGAAGAGGGTTCATTGTGTGAGATAGGTGCAGTGAAAATGTATTGGCACAATATAAGTTTTTGTTTTAACCCTAAGTGAAAGTGCTGGAAAATGACTATTTTTTGCAATTTGAGTGACATTAAGGATCCAATATTTTTAAAATTCCACTGTAAAAAGTCCCCATACTTTGTGATACTGTAGAGGGGTCATTGTGTTATTGGCACAATGGAAACATTTTGTTTTAACCCTTTGTGAAGTGCTGGAAATTTCAATTTTTTGCAATTTGAGTGACATTTTGGGCCCAATATTTTTAAAAGTCAACAGTAAAAAGTCCCCATACTTTGTGATATTATATCGGCAGGGGCTTATTAAGGCATAGGCCAACAAGGCCCGTGCCTAGAGCGGCGCAGTGGCATATTTAGGTTTGTGCTGCCCTAGGCACTCAAAATTCTGCTGCCCCCCTCACCCCACCCCCCAGGTTTTAGCCCTTTTTTAGCCATAATATTTTTTGGTCAGTGTAACTTTTTTTTAAGTAGTAGGGCATTCACTCAGGTGGGTTGATTTAAACCTAAATGCATATGCAGGGTGAGAAAACAACAAATGCATATGCAGGGACACACACACACATATAGATAGATAGATAGATAGATAGATAGATAGACAGATAGATAGATAGACAGATAGACAGACAGATACTGTAGATAGATAAGAGACAGTCAGTACTAAGTAAACATGTGAAATTAAAATACAAAATCCCTAGCAATTGCATGGCTCTAGGCGAAATTACAGCATGGGGCCCCTACGTAGAACTAAAAATAAAAAAAGGTACACTGCACTAAGCCACACAAGCAAACAGATATACATACACAGACATCCATACACAGATACATAAACAAACAGATACATACATACACAGGTGCACTCACAGACAGGTACATGCAAACGCACACAGTTACACACAAACATACATACAAACACACAAACATAGACACAGGGGCGTATTATGGCCTAGGCCAACAAGGCCGATGCCTAAGGCAGCAGATTTGGGAGGGGCAGTACTTCTGTCCTATCCTCTCTCTAAAAGCCATCACACAGTACAGTGAGCGATAAAGTGCAGGCTTTTACAGAGAAGACAAGGCACGTGCGCTGATTAAGGTCGCTCTTCACAGGCAGTGCTCTTTTATACCGTTGCTTCAGTTAGAGCCGCTGGCATTTTTGCAGTGGAAGTGTTTTTGGTGAGAAACTTGCCTGGGAATATGCTTACAAGGTGAGGCTGGAGAAGACCTTGGGCTCCATGTACGAAGCAGCGAAAGCTGCTCCGGAGCCTTTGCGGGGCAGGTTCGCATATGCGAGCCTGCTTCCCGCAATGTAAGAAGCAACGGTCATTAGACCGCTGCTTCCTACACCCTACGCCGAAGCAAAATCACAGAGAGTACGCTCGCTCTCGGTGAATGACAGCCCCTTCAGTCGCGTGATTGGTCGCGCGATTGAAGGGGCGGGCATTACACACTCCGATGAGTGTGTAATGATACATACGGGCAAGCGGATCAATAGATTTTCTCAAGAAGAAAATGGTGTGAGATGCATGCAATTCAACCCACCTGTATGCAAGTATTTTGCTAGCCATTTTCTTTTGAATTGTTATGAGGAATAAAAATGAAAATCATTTTGCGCACTGACCTCAAAAAATATTGAGAAAAAAGGCCTAAAACCTTTGGAGGGGGAACAGCAGAATTTTGAGTGCCTAGGGCAGCACAAAACCTAAATACGCCACTGCTTTGAAATAATGATGACTTTTTTTGCTATGATATTTGCTGGTTTCATTTTGAAGTAAAGAAGCTCTTTTCATATTTTGTAAATACAGTGGGTGATATGGAGCAATTGGATTGTTATATTAGTTTTGGGAGGTTCATTTCCTTATTTTTTTTTTCTTCCTTTCTCCTCCCCCTCACTCCGCTCTTACCTAGTATGCCTATAATAAATAAAGTTGAATAATGGTGAGTAACAAATGAATAACGATTACCTCATGGAATGTAGCTGGCATCACCTCACCAATAAAGAGAAAAGTGATTCTTAAACATTTAAAGGAACACTAAACCCAAAAATTTTCTTTCATGATTCAAGTAGAGAATACAATTTTAAACAACATTCCAATTTACGTCTATTATCTCATTTGCTTCATTCTTTAGATATCCTTTGTTGAAGAAATAGCAATGCACATAGGTGAGCCAATCACGTGAGATATCTACGTGCAGCAACCAATCAGCAGTTACTTAGCCTATCTAGATATGCTTTTCACCAAAGTATATCAAGAGATTAAAGTGAGGTATATGCTATACCATGTTTAATTAGAAAAAGAGGAGTAGCTATTACAAACTATTAGATTGTATATACGCAATCCAGATTCTTTCTATATAATATTAAAAATGGAAATAAAAGATTCCCTTTTAACGATATGTAATATATATGGCCCAAGCGAGCAGATTTTTTATTAAAGTTCTACCTTTTATACTGGAAACCATGTTTGGATGTTTCTTCTTCTCTCCTGCATTTAAATATGTATATATATATATATATATATATATATATATATATATATATATATATAAATAATGTTATTTCCAATCTTAAAAGAAATATTATAATGAAGATATAGAAGACCTTTATTAAAGGGACACAAAACTCAATTTTTTTCTTTCCTGATTCAGATAGAGCATTCAATTTTAATACACTTTCTAAATTACTCCTAGTATCAATTTATCTTTGTTCATTTGAAAAAGAAGGCATGTAAGCTAAGGAGCCAGACAAATTATGTTTCAGACCCTGGACAGCACTTGTTTATTGGTGTTGTCCAATTAGCAAGGTCAACCCAGTTTGTACTTAAAAAAAGGCCTGCTTCTAAACAGCCAATAGAATGCAAACTCAATCCTATTGGCTGATTGGCTGATTGCATCAGCCAATAGGATTTTTTTCCTTTTAATTCTGATTGGCTGATAGAATTCTATCAGCCAATCGGAATTCAAGGGACGCCATCTTGGATGACGTAATTTAAAGGAACCTTCATTCTTCAAGAGGAGTCGAAAGAAGAGGATGCTCCGCACGGGATGTCTTGAAGATGGAGCCGCTCCGCTTTGGAAGTAAGAAGATAGAAGATGCCATCTAGACGAAGACTTCTGCCTGCCTTGAGAACGACTTCTTGCCGCTTGGATGAAGACTTCTCCCGGCTTCGTTGAGGACTTCTTGCCGCTTTGATGAGGACTTCTGCCCGCTTGGAGGAGGATGGATGTTTGGTCTTCAAAAACTGTAAGTGGATCTTTGGGGGTTAGTGTTAGGTTTTTTAAGAGTTTCTTGGGTGGGTTTTATTTTTAGCTTAGGGACTTTGGGCACCGAAAAAGAGCTAAATGCCATTTTAAGTACAATGCCCATCCAAATGCCCTTTTCAGGGCAATGGGGAGCTTAGGTTTTTTAGGTAGGTTTTTTTTGGTTGTGTGGGCGGTGGGCTTTACTTTTGGGGAGTTGTTTGTATTTTTTTTACAGGTAAAAAAGCTGATTTCTTTGGGGCAATGCCCCGCAAAAGGCCCTTTTAAGGGCTATTGGCAGTTTAGTTTAGGCTAGGGTTTTTTTTATTTTGGGGGGGGGGGGTTATTATGATAGGGCTATTAGATTAGGAGTAATTAGTTTAAATATTTGATCATTTCTATTTTATTTTTTGTAATTTAGTGTTTATTTTATTTGTAATTTAGTTAATTCTATTTAATTAATGTAATTTATGTAATTTTAGTGTAATGTTAGGTGTTAGTGTAAGACAGGTTAGGTTTTATTTTACAG
The DNA here is from genome assembly GCF_027579735.1 of Bombina bombina. Classification (NCBI taxonomy): domain Eukaryota; kingdom Metazoa; phylum Chordata; class Amphibia; order Anura; family Bombinatoridae; genus Bombina; species Bombina bombina. The sequence continues at coordinate 568,822,012 of NC_069501.1, forward strand.
GCAAATTTGTATTTATTTTAACTAGGTAGTTAGTAAATAGTTAATAACTATTTACTTACTAGTCTACCTAGTTAAAATAAATAAAACTTAGCTGTGAAATAAAAATAAAACCTAAGATAGCTACAATGTAACTATTAGTTATATTGTAGCTAGCTTAGGGTTTATTTTACAGGTAAGTATTTAGTTTTAAATAGGAATTATTTAGTTAATGATAGTAATTTTTATTTTGATTTATTTTAATTATATTAAAGTTAGGGGTGTTAGGGTTAGATTTAGGGTTAGGTTTAGGGGTTAATAACTTTAGTATAGTGGCGGCGGTGACGTTGGGGACAGCAGATTGGGGTTAATAATATTTAACTAGTGTTTGCGATGCGGGAGTGTGGCGGTTTAGGGGTTAATATGTTTATTATAGTTGCGGCGATGTCCGGAGCGGCAGATTAGGGGTTATTATTTTTATTATAGTGTTTGCGATGCGGGAGGGCCTTGGTTTAGGGGTTAATAGGTAGTTTATGGGTGTTAGTGTACTTTGTAACACTTTAGTTATGAGTTTTATGCTACAGCTTTGTAGCGCAAAACCCATAACTACTGACTTTAGATGGCAGAACGAATGTCGGTATAGGCTGTACTGCTCACTTTTTGACCTCCCAGGCAAAACTCGTAATACCGGCACTATGGGAGTCCCACTAAAAAAGGACTTTTTGAAAGGTGCGGTAGTTACGTCGCATTACGGCCAAAAAGGTGTGCGGTACAGCTATACCTACAAGACTCGTAATAGCAGTGGTAGTGAAAAAGCAGCGTTATGAGCCATAACGCAAAACTCGTAATCTGGCCGATAGTATTATACTTTAAAATTACCTTGGAAATCAGGGACTTCCAAATCTGTCCCTGACTCATCCGCTCAACGACCCTCAAGCAGTGTCAATGGCAGAGGGGGAGAAGAGCGGTTGCTCCTAGGGGTAGCCATTGACACTGGCCTGACGTACCGGGGGATTCTTTCTCTCGGCCGCCTATGATCTGTGAAAATATAAAGTTGTATGTCAACATTAGATCCATGTGATATTTTTATTTTGTGTAATGTATCTGCAGCTGTAATGCATTTACTATTTATATCCTGTGGTGAAAATAACAACCTATTTAAAATTTTATATATATATATATATATATTTTGTATATATTTTTATATATATATATTCATTTACATGCCGTATATATATTTCAATATATATATATATATATATATATATATATATATATATATATATATATATATATATGCAGTAAATATATATATATATATATATATAAGAATATATATATTTTTAAATATTTTTTATTTTATTTTTAATTTAAATGATTCTGAGTATTATTTCTTTATTAACCAAATGTTCTCGAATGATCAATTTTTCTTCTTTCTATGGCAGTCTTAATTTAAAAAATAATGTATATAAGCTAAGGAGGCAGTCAATTTGAGTTTAATAAACCTGTACATAACTTTTTTAGTGGTGGCTGACATCAAATGGATGGCTATCATCAGCCAAAAAAAAACCATGTTTTGAAAATAAAATGGGCCTGCAACTAACTTTATATTCTTGTATTTTCAAGTAAAGATATTAACAGAATTAAATCAAATATATATGACTATATTACAGTCAATTAAAATGTAATGCTCTATCATGAAATAAAATTAGATTTTTCTGCGTCACTGAAATATACATAATTTATAATTATGATACACAATATAATAAATGCTACTTACAGGCTCTAATGAGTGATCGGAACGCCCGGTAGCACTCGTTTTCGCGTCTCCGACAACTCCGACGGGACCTCCTTATCCCGGATACCCTTCGCATCCGCCTCATCATCTCATAGACAATGCGGTCCCTATCCTCATGTTGGATGCCCCGGACTCCTCCTATCCTCCGTGGAAAATAGCGGTCCATCCCGTAGACCAGGATGAGTAATTTGCCATTCCGTAAAAAATTGGAGGTTGCACCATTTTAAACTCTCAATTAAACTATCAATTATTTTTTAAGTGCGACACAGCTATCCCAAGTAGAGAGCAATCTGATTGGTTATTGACACTGTGAAAAAAATAATAATGTTTGATTGGCGGATTATATTCATTATGCGTTCTTGACTATTGCTATGTAATCCTCATTGAAACTGTAATCATATTATATAATATGCATCACCACTGACTAAGTAATGAAAACTATATCTTGTAACATTTTTTATCCTCCGCTAATTATTCATTCAGGAAAACAAATATGAATGTATATTTACTTACATAAGTATATTAAATCAATGTTAACTAATTTGATTGAAGAAGTTATTAATTATATAACAATCTTGATTTTATTATAAAAACAAGTTTATTTACTAATTCACTTATCTGAATATTTAATTTTATATGCGTCACCAATGACACCAATGACAGCATTATTAATAAGATGTACTAAAATAATTAATTACATTTTAATTGATGATTGTCTATTGTTAACGGCTGATTGTCTACGTATCGACTAACTATAAAAGGGGAATGAAAATTAAGTCTATTAAGTCCTACAAAGCTTTGATGATAGCTGTAGTTTTTATTGTGATTTTGTGGTGTTTTTTTCTGGCGACTTTTCTGTACTGTATTTTTGTTATTTTGATATGGCGTTTGGAAAGACAAAATCCGGGCGCAATATCCAATTTACTTTTGAACAGAATCGGATTTTAGTTACCCAGGTTTTAGAGCACTATGATTATATAATTGGTTCCAAAGCCCAACAGACCACTCTCTCCAGAAAACAACACATCTGGAGAGATATAGCTGACAGTGTCTCCGCCGAAGGCACTCATGCGAAATCAGTGGAGCACTGTAAGAAGAGATTCCCAGACATCAAGAGAATCTTGAATTCCAAGCTGGCCAGGGAGAAACAGTCTGCACGTACTACAGGCGGTGGCGTGCCGTATACAGCTGAGTTGTCTTCATACGAGACTCAGCTGATGGAGAAGCTGGGGGTAAATATGACGCTCGGTCTGGATTTGGTTGGGCATGATACTGACGAGGTGGCAAGTTCTATTACATGCGTTCTTCATGTCGCAAAAGTGTTTTAAGGAAAATATAGGCCTTTTTTATTGATATTATGTAATGCAATTATATTAGTACTCTTGTATTTTTCTTGTTTTTATCTTTTTTTCCAGCATCTACCAGTGCTGCTGCTGCTGCACGTTCAGCTGATGCTGCCACTGGTGGGGATGACACACTCCCATTGGCCGTCAGTATCCATACTGAATCCAGCCACAGCTTCTCCTCGGCCGCCACACAGCCTGACATTATGTGCAGCACCCCTGATGGAGCAAGCATTGACTGCCACAGGTATGTTTTTTAATGTTAGATTTTGTTTAATTCAAATGCTCTTACTCATATGATTGTAAATTGATTGTTAACTCTGTATATAAACATTTGTTTTTTTCAGCTGAGGTCCGAAGGGCTTTGGGACAGCCTCCAACATCTTCAATCTCCTCCTCAGGTAACAAAAACAAGATCAAACATTAATGTTATGTGTGCTCACATTAGCGGGACAGTCAATGACATAATTTTAAAGTTAAAATGTTATTACTGAAGAATATCACAGTCTTAAACATGAAATTTAAATTACATTGATTGTTGATATGATCTGTCTTTTTATAGTATTTCTAAGAATAGCATAGTCAAAAGATGATATTCCTCATTTACATAGACCATGCATTTTATATATACATCAATAAATGTTCCTATTGCTAAATATTCTTCTTTCTAATATTATCTTTATTTGAAAAATAATTTAAAGGGACATGAAACCCAAACCTTTATTTTGTTGATTCAGATAGAGAATACAATTTTAAACAACTTTCAAATTTACTTCTATTATTTAATTTGATTTATTCTCTTGTTATCCTTTGCTGAAAGGTTTATATTTGCAAGCTTAGGAGCAGCAAATAACCTCGGTTCTAGCTGCTGATTGGTGGTTGCATATATATACTGATTGTCATTGGCTCACCAATGTGTTCAGTCAGCAACCAGTAGTGCATTGCTGCTCATTCAACAAAGCATACCGAGAGAATGAAAATAAATTAGAAAATAGAAGTAAATTAGAAAGTTGTTTAAAAAAATTATCTAGCTGAATCATGAGAGAACATTTTTTGTTTTCATGTCCCTTTAAACTTAGAAGGAATCACAGGTTTGGATCATCACCTGTGTATTGCTTGATGATTGTTTGCCTACATTTCAACACCAATCATCAAGTGCTACCTATGTGCTTAACAAAACAAAGAACATCTAAGCGTACATTTAAAACAATCTAAACAGAGAACACAGAAAAATGTTTATTAATTTATTTAGAAAGTTCATTCAAATTGCATGCTCTATCACAATCATGACCCTTCTATTTTGAATAGAATATTCCTTTAACCAATACAAACATCGGCATTATCTTATATATATATCTATGTGCAAATCAAAAAATAACTTTTTAAAATTGTTAACCTTTTACATGCACGTCCATGTGTCTCAGAATAAGGTATTCTCTGCGCAACAGCATTGTCAATACTGAAGCTTCTCACAGCACCAGTGGGGCTTGTATTATGTCAGTAATTAAGAAACAGTCTTAAAAAAAAAAAAAATGATTTCTTTTAACAAGTGCTCTGTTGAAAATGCTGGTGCACGGTGAATACTTAAATACAGTTTGGAAACTGATATAGCTTTTATCATAATCACTATTGTTCCAACATTTATATAGCAACAATTAAAATGCTGTTTTTAATAAATGAGATGCATTCATTTGTATTACAAACTTTGATGGAGCATTCCTTTAAGATAACATTAACTATCGGAATTGTGCATGTTAAAATACAGTGTCTTACATTTTTAATCTCAATATGAATCATGGAAGCTATATGTTTACTTTCATATGCCTTTAATCTTTCACTTTACATTACATGGGATTATAAACAAATGTTCTTCACATTTCTTTAGATATTGAACATGCCCATAATGTTTCGGAGGAGATCACTGGTAGTGTTTGACAGATGAGAGTTATTGTGGAGGAGGAGTCCCTGGGAGAGACCGAATATCCAGAATCCCAGGAGCAGGGAATCTCCCAGGGGACATCGGATACGGAGGCTCTCATCTGTGCTGTCCCTCCTGCCCCAGAAGACCCAGCTGCTCTGGACCCTGGTACCCCTCCTGCACCTATTGCTCATGCCCCAGCAGCTAATGGCCGTGCTGATCCTGGCTACAAACTGCCTCCCATCACTGATGATGAGGCAGTTTGTCAAATATTAAATCTGGCCAGACAGTACAGGGATGATCACCATGAATTGCATGAGACATTAAGATTATTTGTCAAGCAACAGGGGCATATATTAGAGAGGGGAATTATAGTAGATAGGGAAAGATTAGATTTATAGAGGGATCGATTGAGAATAGAATCAGGTAGAATAGATTTAGAGAGGGAAAGATTTGCATATGAAAGGATGAGGAATAGTGAAAGATTAGAATTAGATAGATTTTTTTACAAAAGACAGAGGTATAGTGATAGGATAAATTTTGATAAGGGAGATTAGAAGTAGATAGGGCCAGGGTAGCTGTAGAGCAGGGAGAACTAAATTGTTGGGAGAGGGCAGACGAAGACAACTGGATTAATCATCAACTGTTTTCAATGTTCAGGAGCAGGGCAACAAGGGAGAGATCCCCCCCACTGTCTCCATCTCCATAAAAAAGAAAAGAATAGGGTTTTTATTTTGTTCCGGTATATTATTTTGTTTTAAATATAATTTATTTTTTAATTTTTATTATGTATTTTACTATATTTTTTTTTATTATTTCTAAAAGACAATATATCAATAAAAATATATTCAAAAATAATAAATTTGTTTGTTTGTTATTACTTTATTCACATAATACAAATGTTACTCAAATTCAATGCATGGGTAATACTTAGATATGCTTTTCTCTGCTTATTAAAGGGTCTGTCTGTGCCCTATATTTTTGGGTTTAAATAAAATAAAAATGATATAGTATTGACTTTGGCATAAACAACTCACTTCTATTAAAGGTTAAATTAATCAATAATTTTAATTTCAGGAGTCATGAATAGCATGTCATAAAAAAATAATTGGAAATGTAGTTAAATTGTGTAAATGTATGTAATTTTAAAACTCAGATAGAGCATGCAATAGTAAGAAAAATATAATTCTCAAATATTAACAATTTATATTTGTTCTCTAGCTATGTTTATTTGAAAATCAAAGCATCTAAGCTAAGGAGAGCGTTCTCTCTCTCTCTTCTTTGTTGAAAGCTAAACCTAGGAAGGCTCATGATAATTTCTAAGCACTTGAAGGCCACCTCTTCTCACATGTTGTTTATTTGCTCATCACAACAGGGGAGAGCTAGTTCATGAAAACCATATACAGGGAGTGCAGAATTATTAGGCAAATGAGTATTTTGACCACATCATCCTCTTTATGCATGTTGTCTTACTCCAAGCTGTATAGGCTCGAAAGCCTACTACCAATTAAGCATATTAGGTGATGTGCATCTCTGTAATGAGAAGGGGTGTGGTCTAATGACATCAACACCCTATATCAGGTGTGCATAATTATTAGGAAACTTCCTTTCCTTTGGCAAAATTGGTCAAAAGAAGGACTTGACAGGCTCAGAAAAGTCAAAAATAGTGAGATATCTTGCAGAGGGATGCAGCATTCTTAAAATGGCAAAGCTTCTGAAGCGTGATCATCGAACAATCAAGCGTTTCATTCAAAATAGTCAACAGGGTCGCAAGAAGCGTGTGGAAAAACCAAGGCACAAAATAACTGCCCATGAACTGAGAAAAGTCAAGCGTGCAGCTGCCAAGATGCCACTTGCCACCAGTTTGGCCATATTTCAGAGCTGCAACATCACTGGAGTGCCCAAAAGCACAAGGTGTGCAATACTCAGAGACATGGCCAAGGTAAGAAAGGCTGAAAGACGACCACCACTGAACAAGACACACAAGCTGAAACGTCAAGACTGGGCCAAGAAATATCTCAAGACTGATTTTTCTAAGGTTTTATGGACTGATGAAATGAGAGTGAGTCTTGATGGGCCAGATGGATGGGCCCGTGGCTGGATTGGTAAAGGGCAGAGATCTCCAGTCCGACTCAGACGCCAGCAAGGTGGAGGTGGAGTACTGGTTTGGGCTGGTATCATCAAAGATGAGCTTGTGGGGCCTTTTCGGGTTGAGGATGGAGTCAAGCTCAACTCCCAGTCCTACTGCCAGTTTCTGGAAGACACCTTCTTCAAGCAGTGGTACAGGAAGAAGTCTGCATCCTTCAAGAAAAACATGATTTTCATGCAGGACAATGCTCCATCACACGCGTCCAAGTACTCCACAGCGTGGCTGGCAAGAAAGGGTATAAAAGAAGAAAATCTAATGACATGGCCTCCTTGTTCACCTGATCTGAACCCCATTGAGAACCTGTGGTCCATCATCAAATGTGAGATTTACAAGGAGGGAAAACAGTACACCTCTCTGAACAGTGTCTGGGAGGCTGTGGTTGCTGCTGCACGCAATGTTGATGGTGAACAGATCAAAACACTGACAGAATCCATGGATGGCAGGCTTTTGAGTGTCCTTGCAAAGAAAGGTGGCTATATTGGTCACTGATTTGTTTTTGAATGTCAGAAATGTATATTTGTGAATGTTGAGATGTTATATTGGTTTCACTGGTAAAAATAAATAATTGAAATGGGTATATATTTGTTTTTTGTTAAGTTGCCTAATAATTATGCACAGTAATAGTCACCTGCACACACAGATATCCCCCTAAAATAGCTATAACTAAAAACAAACTAAAAACTACTTCCAAAACTATTCAGCTTTGATATTAATGAGTTTTTTGGGTTCATTGAGAACATGGTTGTTGTTCAATAATAAAATTAATCCTCAAAAATACAACTTGCCTAATAATTCTGCACTCCCTGTAGATAATATTGTGATCACACCTGGGGATTGTGGTAGACACTCCACTAATTTGCTAAAATGAAAGTCAATAGATAATAAAGAAAATGTCATCTGATCAGGGGGCTGTCAGAATATGCTTAGATAAAAGTTAATCACAGAGGTAAAAAGTAAATCATTATAACAGTGTTGATAATGCTAAACTGGGGAAGGGTTAATAAAGGGAATTACCTATATTTTAAATTAAAAGATTTCTGGTGTTGACTGTCTCTTTAAGCACAGACAGGCCTGTGTGCAAGTACAATATTGAAAAATCATAAAGACATTTTTAAAGAAACACACAGAGAACTTACATAAATCACTCACAATCTCTCAGCTAAAATGAAAATAAACAATTGAAGGGTTAGTTAACACATTTAGAAAAATGGTACAAGCACTGGTACCTCGTCCAGGTCCCTTCCAAAACCTGTGTCCCCCTAAAACTGCCACACAATGTAAGCTCTCAATCCAACAACCTGTGAAGTGAAGGGTGCACAGGTAAATAAACATTCAATTTTTGTTAATAAATCAAAGATGAGAGATTGCAAATGAGTGCAAGACTTTCTCTGTGTATTATACACACACACACACATATATATATATATATATATATATATATATATATATATATATATATATATATATATATATATACAGAGAGAGAGAGAGAGAGAGAGAGAGAGAGAGTAATTGGATTACATATGTATCAATTTCTAAATCTGTAGTGCATTGCTGCTCCTTCAACAAATGATAGCAATCAAATGAATACCATTTTTGGTTATGGGTGAAATGTTAAGTTATTTAAAGGGACAGTGAAGTAACAAACAAATATTTCAAGATTTAAACAGAAATTTGAATTTTATTAAAATAGTTGAAAGCTAATTTCTTAGACCTTGAAAACTGCCTCTATTCTGAAATAATTTAGACCACTAGAGGTCATTAGTTAATGTGTTTCATATAGATAACATTGAGCTTGTGCACTTTAAGTTACCCTGAAGTTAACAGTGATTGGCTAAAATGCAAGTCTGTCTAAAGAACTGAAATAAGGGGGCAGTTTGCAAAAGCCTAGCTAGAAGGTAAACACAGAGTAAAAATGGTATTGCTATAACTTTAAAAATAAAAACAGAGTCAAGCGTACACCAAAAAAAAATTATTTGAAGATATTTGAATAAACATCTGTTTTTCAAAAACTTTACATTGAACAATTGCAAGATCAACAAGATTAACCACTTTGAATCAATGGCAAGATGGTGATATACAATATCATTTTGTAGATATTTTAATGACAATACTTGCTAAAACATAATCCAAAATATAGCATCTTTTGGATTAAAAAGTATATAATAAAGTAAATATGAATAAATAAAAAAATACTGTATATTGCACTGTCAACATTATAGCCCCAAAACCGCATGAATATTGTCTGCTCGAGCTTGGACTCCGCCAGCATCATTCTCCTGTAATGGAGGTAGATGTTCACCATACTCGTGGACAAACAAGCTCTCCAGATCTATTTCAGGGATTGCTAGGGCAATTTTGTGCAACATACAGCAAATCAAAAAAATTAAGGAGACTTTGGAGGGGGCGTACTAAAGAACCCCACCAGAGATGTCCAAGCAGAGGAAATGGCTCTTCAATACGCCAAAGGTGCGCTCAATTACCGATCTGGTGGGGATGTGTGCCTCATTGTAGCGCACCTCTTCCACTCTATTGGGGTAACTTGTGGACATGTGTGAACAGCCACAGAAGACACAAATATCCAGAATCACCTGTGTTAAAGAAATAGAGCATTGATATTAGCAATCAGAGTGATTAAAATATATAATATACATATGTTTGAGTATATAAGATATATTTACCTATCAGGATTCCCTCTGGCATTTGTCCCTCCTGGAAGCGATGGAAGATTAGTTTTGAAAAAACCTCTATGAATAGAGGTGTTAATGGGGAGACCTAGGACTCTCAAACGGGAGTCCCCTTAGGGTAAGCCTATGTATCCCTAAAGGGCAGTGCTTGAATACCGAAATATAATTTCAAAAAAGTAGGGAGAGGGACAGAGGTATTATGAGGCACACTTGGGATAAGAGCCTAGAAACACTAATTAATTCATAGAAAATGAGCTTGGAGGACTGATTCAACTTAAAATATAACTTTTATTAGTTTAATTATAAAATCAGTGAGAACACCAATATAAATAAAATAAAATTATATAAGGCAAACACATAAAGAATATCCTAACAGGAATAATTCTGATTGGTTCAATATTAGATCTGTGTGTGGTTAGCTAGTTTGCACTGGTTCTCTTAACCCAAAACTCAAATATATATCGTTCTATACAGTATTAGAGACATATAGTCTCCTATGGTAATATTCAAATATATAGGGTCATGGTGAGATTCAATCTAGCGGTAATGCTTAACCTCATCTAAAAGGCATACAATAATTAGCCCTGGGGGGAGGGGCACATGATAGTGTTATTGTTATTATATCATACATGAGTGCCTGAATATAAAGAGGGATGGTATAAAACCATCTACTATCTAATAGAGGAAAATAAAGTGTTAAAAATAAATGTGTGTAAAAAGAAAAACACACTTGTTAGATATGGAGTAACACTCGCTTCTTATGTACCTAAAGGGACACAAGCCCTTTAACCATTCAATAGAAACAGTACTATTGAAGCTTATAAAGTATCTGTAGATAGCTATATGTACGTAAGCTATACGTAAGATATAACCTGGGGTAAATTGAATTAAATACAAGAGGGTTTAGAATAATTATCATACAGTTACCAAAATTACCCAACAATTACCCCATTGTATAAGTTTAGATTAGACTCATTCTCAAAATAAGATAAAGTATCTTTATAAGCTAAATACCAATTAAGGCCAACAATTAAAGACTAGTAGGTAGGTAGAAGAGAAGCAGTGCGAACGCCTGATGTGCGTTTCGCAAACTGCTTTATCAAAGGCGCCGTTCATCCTTCGTGATGCTCATTTTATGAGAAAGTCAGCCAATCCGGGAAGAGGTGTGTCCTGAACACATGATCACAGCCACCAATCGCAAAGAGGCTGTGATGTGTTACGGTTACGTATCCCCTATTGTCTATTTTGACAGAGGGTGTGTAGAAAATACCCAATCACAGGTTTTTTTTCAACCACAATACTTAGAAAGTGATTTCCAATTAATTGTATAACGAAACTTACGTTCATAGGTAAATAAATAACAAAGAGCATGAGAACAGTAATTGTTATTATACTATAATGTGACACTATGACCAGCGGTAATAAGTTAAAGATTACAAAAATCTGGTGATTGGATCCAAAAAACTCTGGTGACCACTTTACTCTAACATGCCATCTACAACTAATAGGGGTATTGAGAACAAACGTATTATATTTAAGTCCTTAATTATAGAAATAGATGAGGAATTGAGTCTCCAAATCAAAGACAGGTATTACTATTATACTAGGATGTTTAAAACCAGAAACGATTGGACCAACATTAATAGCGAAAAGTAATTTACTTGGCAAAAAGAAATATTTGTTTATTTACTTGTAAGTATATATATATATATATATATATATATATAGTATCGATAACAAAAAAGGATTATTATGTTGCCCATATCTACACCGGTTCTATTTATATATACAGTATTATAACATACGCCGTATACAAGTTTGATTTCTTGTATGGCAATAGAATAGGGTATTCTGTGTCCTACACATATTATTAGTGTGAATTCTATGAGCCATTGTTGAGGATATACAAGCAATATTAGCGGTTCAGATGTTTATGTTATTCTATTGGGGTAAGATACATTTTGTATTCCGAACTGCATTTGTACATATTGGTATATTTAATTTATTTGTGTGTATACACGGTTTCCCCAGAGTTAAAAACATAAGTATTAAATTCAAGTGAGGATTGATCCATTGGCCACATATACACAAATTGGCCTCTAGTTATGAAGCCGTCTACTTACCTGCATTTGTCGGCCCAATACGCTCGCCTAAGCTCGCCTCACATCGCCGCCGCGGACCTGAATACGCTCGCCAAAGTTATCAATAAATCTGTCAAAAAGCCGCGCACCAAGTACGGGGTGATGAGCAGCGGACTGTGATAGTTATCACTCATCAATCTCGCTGCTCTTCAGCTTTTTTACAGCTTTATTGATAACCTGTCGCTAAGCGCTCACACTATACTATACTGTTCTACCCCCTATACCGGCGCCCCCGGAGCCCCCTGCAACTAAATAAAGTTATTAACCCCTAAACCGCCGCTCCTGGACCCCGCCACCACCTACATTATACCTATTAACCCATAATCTGATGCCCCCTATACCGCTGCCACCTACATAAACTTATAAACCCCTATACTGCCGATCCCGGACCCCGCCGCAACTAAATAAATTGTTTAACCCCTAAACTGCCGCAACTCTAATAAATATGTTAACCCCTAAACCGCCGCTCCCGGACCCCACCTATTATACCTATTAACCCCTATCCTGCCCCCCCTATACCGCCACCACCTATAATAAATTTATTAACCCCTATCCTGCTCCCCCTACACCGCCGCCACTATAATAAAATTATTAACCCCTAAACATAATTCTAACACTAACCCTAACACCCCCCTAACTTAAATATTAATTAAATAAATCTAAATAATATTACTCTTATTAACTAAATTAATCATATTTAAAACTAAATACTTACCTATAAAAGAAACCCTAATATAGCTACAATATAACTAATAGTTACATTGTAGCTATTTTAAGATTTATTTTTATTTTACAGGCAACTTTGTATTTATTTAAACTAGGTACAATAGTTATTAAATAGTTATTAACTTTTCAATAACTACCTAGCTAAAAGAAATACAAAATTACCTGTAAAATAAATCCTAACCTAAGTTACAATTAAACCTAACACTACACTATCATTAAATTAATTAAATAAATTAACTACAATTACCTACAATTAAATACAATTAAATAAACTAAACTAAATTACAAAAACAAACAAACACTAAATTACAGAAAATAAAGAAATATTACAAGAATTTTAAACTAATTACACCTAATCTAAGCCCCCTAATAAAATAAAATAAAAAAATAATAATAAAAGTCCCTACCCTATTCTACATTACAAAGTAATCAGCTCTTTTACCAGCCCTTAAAAGGGGTTTTTGCGGGGCATTGCCCCAAAGTAATCAGCTCTTTTACCTGTAAAAAAAATACAACCCCCCAACATTAAAACCCACCACCCACATACCCCTACTCTAACCCACCCAAACCCCCCTTAAAAAACCTAACACTAATCCCCTGAAGATCTCCCTACTTTGAGTCGTCTTCACCCAGCCGGCCCAAAGTCTTCATCCGATGGGGCAGAAGAGGACATCCAGACCGGCAGAAGTCTTCATCTTATCCGGGCAGAAGAGAACATCCGGACCGGCAGACATCTTCATCAAAGCGGCATCTTCTATGTTCATCCATCCGACGAGGAGCGGCTCCATCTTCAAGACCTCCGGCGTGGAGCATCCTTCCTGGCCGACGGACTAACGACGAATGCCTGGTCCTTTAAATGACGTCATCCAAGATGGCGTCCCTCGAATTCCGATTGGCTGATAGGATTCTATCAGCCAATCGGAATTAAGGTAGGACAAATCTGATTGGCTGATGCAATCAACCAATCAGATTGAAGTTCAAATAATTTTCATGATTTTAATCCAGCCTTTGATTTTAAAAAGCTTTTAAATATACTTATTTTAGCTAATTTGCATCATTGTCTTAGAATCTCTTTTTAAAGGAGCAACTATGCACTACTGGGAGTTATATGAAGACATCTGTTGAACCAATGAAAATAGGCAATTTTGTGCATCAACCAATCAGCAGGTTACTCCCAGTAATGCATTGCTGCTCCTGAGCCTTCCTAGATATGCTTTTCAACTAAAGATACCAATAGACTGAAGCAATTCAGATAATAGAAGAAAATTGGAAAGTTGTTTAAAATCACATGTTGTGTCTAAATCATAAAAGAAAAATGTTGTGTTGAATGTCCCTTTAATGATAGGAAGAAAATATCAAAGCATATGAGATGTATAATTATATAATCTGCACATATGTAAAAATGTGTTAGTGTTGTCTAAATGTAGCCAAAAACTGTCAAACACTACCCAGGGACAGAATACAAAATGGCCATGACCCTAAGATTACATTAAAATGAAGATATCAAGAATCAAAGGAATATCTTCAAATACTCATAAATTGAGATTTGTATTACAAGGGAATCCCAACTCTGATTCGTGATTCTTATTTTAAAATAACAAGAAAATAGAATTAGAGTATCCATATTAATATAGATCAATGTGAATGGATTAGGAAATGTTATGTCCAAGTTTGTAAGACAAAGGTTAATTAAAATGAGACATACTATACTCTGCCAAACACAGGCTTGAGGTTCCAGCACCAACATCCATATCTGTAAAATATTCAATCAGGATTGGATATAATTAATACAAATCAGGCCATGGACATGAACAATCAGATTTTTTGTTTTCTAATTGACAAAGTAAAATAATATTTTGTATTCACGTGAGTTTATTGTTTTCAATATTAATTTATAAATAAAGAGATCATGTATTCTTATTTTCAATCTTTTATGTTGTTGACTGTCGCTTTAAGTCATTTTTTGTCTTCTTGCATTGTCATCAATTGTTAGATATTGTTCAATTTTTATTTTTATTTTGCTAGTATAGCTTTTCTAATGTAGAAGATTGTAAATAAGGATACTGTATTCTTCACATATATACTAATTAACGTATACATTTGACCAACATGTCTAAAGTAATGCCACTGTTACAGCAAACACATGTTCAAGTCTCTGCGCAATTATATCTTTCGTGATCATTTAATTGCGTAATTGCGCATCCGTGATTCAGAATTGATTCGGATATAGTAGTATGATGAGTATAATTTCTAAAGACTTCAAATATATTTGCAATTGGGTGTATTACGATATTCCAATCGGATATTTGTAAAGATTGAATGATAACAACTAATATTTATAACTTTGGTATGATTCTATATTCAATGTATGAAATGGTGGATGATAGGGATTTCACGGATGCGCAATTCCATTTTAGCTCTGTGACGCATATTCTGGAGAGCGCAAGAAACATCATTCCTATTTCATGTGTGACAAATCGAAATTCAGATATCTAAACATCATATGTAGCGCGTGTTGTGAGGTCTATATAGGTTGAATATATGACTATATACACATTTCTTAAATATATACTCAAATATTAAGATATTATATGAAGTCTGATATTTACCTGGTTCAGCCTCTCTACTTCCTTCTCCCAGGTCACCGATTGGAGAAGCAGCTGCACTGGGCTCCGAGTCTTGAGTGTCAAAACCAGCAACTGGGGATTGAGAAGAAGTCGAGGAGCGTGCGGAGGCAAATCTGCGGGGGAAACAGAGATTGAGGATGGTGCATAAAGTCTCCTCATAAGTTTGCTGGTATAGTTTCCGTGGGGGTGGATCCTGCTTTCCATCCCTCTGACAGGCTTTTACCCACTCCCTCATGAGGTGGACTTTCTTGCGAAGCCGCAACCTCATATCCCCGAATCTCCGCAATGATTTGATCCGGGGTTCTCTGGATGTCACACACCGCATTAACATCTTGGGTGATAGACAACGAGAGGGCCCTCCTAATTTTCACTTTGTCGACTTCTTCTTGTTCCCAAACAGCTGCGGATAAAACTCCTCGACGGTGTTGACCAATGCAGAACTTTCCACCCGTGTGAACCTGGGAGACGTCATGCCTGCCGAGTTAATTATATATATATATAATATAATGACTATATTAATGTACCAGCAGGCATTAGAGAACTGACAAAAATGGCAACGTGTAATGGACTTTTATATGGTGAAGTAAACATGATATGCACCATGGGACATGGTATCTGTACATCTGATTGGATAAAATATTGAAATTTTGTTATTATGTCTGTGAGGCCATACTGACTCAACTTATGTTTGTGTGATGAACTCTGATTGGCCGTTCCTTAATGTTTCATGGATTCATATCTTTATAACTTCTATACACATACCTCCTGGGGGTGCTGTTACTACATTTGGCATGTAGACTTATTTGTAATTTATGGGACTGTTATGCGTATATGTGTGACGCAGATTTAATATACGTGATCCGTTAAATATTAATATATTAAGTTTACATTTGATCTCGATTAGATTTTTACTCACGATAGTAAATATAATCCAGTCACATTAGTAAATGTTTTACACATTTCGATGTTTAATATTGATCATGTTATTTAATATAAATATATTTTATTCTAAAAATTAAACATTGTATGTATTCTTAGTTTATTAAAGAAATATCGTGACTCATTGGGAAGTATTGACATTGCTCTGTAAAATGTATTTATAATCCCAACAATGCACATCGATTGTGTGCTAGTGCGTGACATTAGAATAGAATTTTTAAAGATGCGAATCTCGTGTTGCAAGATACGTTTACCACGCTATATTTCTGAAATGCATAGTTTGTATTTATAATGGACGTAACTTTGATAAAGATGTTTTTAAATTTTAAAATCAACGTTTGTTCATTATTAGTAAATAAAAATCGAGCTTGTATTGGTCTGTAATGCTCACATATATATTTTTTTGGCAACGGCGTCTTTATTTTTAAAGGGACATTACACCCAAATCTTTTCTTTCATGATCCAGATAGAGAATACAGTTTTAAACATTAAAATGTAACTCAATCCATTTAGCTTATTCTTTACATATCCTTTACAGAAGAAATAGCAATGCACATGGTTGAGCCAATCACAAAAGGCATCTCTGTGCAGCCACCAATCTTCCGCTACTGAGCATATTTAGATATGATTGTAAAGGAAAGTATATCAAAAGAATGAAGGTAATTAGATAATAGAAGTACATTTTAATGGTTAAAATTATATTTTCTATAGGAATCAGGAAAGAAACGCTTTTGAATTAATGTCCCTTTAATAAGCTGATATGCAATATTTAAATTTATGTAAAGACATCTGTCTAAACATTGTTAATATGCATTGTTGCCCACCCACAAATAAGTAGATATTTCCCAGTAATGCTTTGCTGATCATAAGCCTATGCATCTCGTTTTTGCAAACTTAGGATAACATGAGAATAAACCATATATTATTCTTAAAGTCCTTTTTTATTTTAGATTAAAATCTACTCTGTCTGAATCATGGAAGATTAGATTCTTTTGTCATTTCCCTTTCAATAAAAACGAAATAGCCATCACAAGCTATAAACTAAAACTAAGTTATTTTTCAAAAATATGCAGTCATGTGTGAATATGAAAAATATATTTAAATATATGTTTTTATATACATATAAAAGGGACATTAAACCCAAAAGATATTTACTTTTATACACTACTAATTATTGCATATCAATTCAGTTATATGAATATACGTTTTACCTGTGTGAGAACCTTGTTTGTAAAATGTCCACACTTATCTCCATCCTTTCATGGAGCTTTTAAATGATTCAGTGCATACTCTTAAAGGGACAGTATACTATAATATTTAGAGAAATTAATGTGTTTAAAATTCCTTATTATTTTATTATCAGCAGAGTATATAATGCATGAAATTAAATGGTTCATGTTGGTCTATGAATTATTATTGTGAAGCGAAAAACACAAATATGTGTATTAGTTTGGATAGATAGTCGGATCTCCTAACTTAATCCCATGTTTAGACATATACATAATTCTTATATGTGCCAAACAATCAACATCAAACATTTGTTATTTGTATTACCTTATGTATTGTATGCCCCACTGTGAGTGAAATATCTTACAATGGCTGTATTTATACAGCTTTGCCTTAAAGGGACATTAAACATGAATATTTTCTTTCTGGATTTGGATGGATAATACAATGTTAAACAAATATATAATTTACTTCCATTATCTCATTGATTTTATCTCTTGATATTCTTTCCTGAAAAGCATATCTAGATCGGCTCATGTGCTGCTGATTGGTGGCTGCACATAGATGTCTTGTGTAATTGGCTAACCCATGTGCATTGCTATTTCTTTAACAAAGGATATCTAAAGAATGAATCAAATTAGATAATAGAAGTAAATTTGAATGTTGTTTAAATTTGTATTCCATGTCTGAATCATGAATTAACATTTTGAGTTTAATGTCCCTTTAAGGACAAAACCATTAGGAATAGGTGGAGTTAACATTGGACAAATAAACTAAATTAAAATAAAGGGTAACGGAAATACCTATAGAAATGCGATACACTACAACAGGTAAAGAGTATAATTGTGAGAAATTATATTTTGATATATCTATAGTTAACTGACCCTTCAAATGACTCCACTAGAGTGAAAAGTCATCAATATGGCATACAATAACTAGCTTGGTATGAATGTTAAATTAACTTACGTTTTATTTAAAGATAATTTAAACTATATTACCTTGCAAATAATTAAAGCATAATAACCTATATTTAGTTTAAGAATGTTTTTGGATACCTAAGACAGATTATATAGATTAGAATGTAAATAAAACATTAAACTACACTGTCACTTTAATGTAAGAAGTTAAATACTTTCATTTCTTAAAAGCAAAATGAGCAAAGTTGTTATGTATAATTTATACTGCATATCCTCGTCATAAACATTTTAATATTTTGACATCTATAAATCACACAATCAAATCATAGATGGCTGTAGCTAACTCCCCCTTAAATTTTGTAAGATACTTGCCTTTAACATTATCTGCTTAAGCTGTGTTGATATTTTTTCATTCAATAAATTAATCAAAATTAGTATATTTGATATCAGGCATGTGTTTGTTAAATAGATACTTTAACAGTCATGGGACTAATATTTTGTTTACATTTCAGAATATTAGATGGATGTATTTCTTCTTATCTTACTGTGATAGAGATATGTATCAAAAAACATAATTTATGTAAGAACTTACCTGATAAATTCATTTCTTTCATATTGGCAAGAGTCCATGAGCTAGCGACATATGGGATATACAATCCTACCAGGAGGGGCAAAGTTTCCCAAACCTCAAAATGCCTATAAATACACCCCTCACCACACCCACAATTCAGTTTAACGAATAGCCAAGCAGTGGGGTGATAAAGAAAGGAGTAGAAAGCATCAACAAAGGAAATTTGGAAATAATTGTGCTTTATACAAAAAAATCATAACCACCATAAAAAGGGTGGGCCTCATGGACTCTTGCCAATATGAAAGAAATGAATTTATCAGGTAAGTTCTTACATAAATTATGTTTTCTTTCATGTAATTGGCAAGAGTCCATGAGCTAGTGACATATGGGATATCAATACCCAAGATGTGGAGTCTTCCACTCAAGAGTCACTAGAGAGGGAGGGAATAAAACAAAAACAGCCATATTCCGCTGAGAAAATAATCCACAACCCAAAAATAAGTTTATTTTCACTTTTGAAAGAAAAAAACTTAAATAAAAAAGCAGAAGAATCAAACTGAAACAGCTGCCTGAAGAACTTTTCTACCAAAAACTGCTTCCGAAGAAGCAAATACATCAAAATGGTAGAATTTAGTAAATGTATGCAAAGAGGACCAAGTGGCTGCTTTGCAAATCTGATCAACTGAAGCTTCATTCTTAAAAGCCCATGAAGTAGAGACTGATCTAGTAGAATGAGCTGTAATTCTCTGAGGCGGGGTTTGACCCGACTCCAAATAAACTTGATGAATCAAAAGTTTCAACCAAGAAGCCAAGGAAATAGCAGAAGCTTTCTGACCTTTCCTAGGACCAGAAAATAAAACAAATAGACTAGAAGTCTTCCTGAAATTTTTAGCAGCTTCCACATAATATTTCAAAGCTCTTACCACATCCAAAGAATGTAAGGATCTCTCCAAAGAATTCTTAGGATTAGGACATAAAGAAGGGACAACAATTTCTCTACTAATGTTGTTAGAATTCACAACCTTAGGTAAAAATTGAAAAGAAGTCCGCAAAACTGCCTTATCCTGATGAAAAATCAGAAAAGGAGACTCAGAAGAAAGAGCAGATAGCTCAGAAACTCTTCTAGCAGAAGAGATAGCCAAAAGGAACAACACTTTCCAAGAAAGTAGTTTAATGTCCAAAGAATGCATAGGTTCAAATGGAGGAGCCTGTAAAGCCCTCAGAACCAAATTAAGACTCCAAGGAGGAGAAATTGACTTAATGACAGGCTTAATACGAACTAAAGCCTGTACAAAACAGTGTATATCAGGAAGTATAGCAATTTTTCTGTGAAATAAAACAGAAAGAGCGGAGATTTGTCCTTTCAAGGAACTTGCAGACAAACCCTTATCCAAACCATCCTGAAGAAACTGCAAAATTCTAGGAATTCTAAAAGAATGCCAGGAGAATTTATGAGAACACCATGAAATGTAAGTCTTCCAAACTCTATAATAAATCTTTCTAGAGACAGATTTACGAGCTTGTAACATAGTATTAATCACTGAATCAGAGAAACCTCTATGACTTAGAACTAAGCGTTAAATTTCCATACCTTCAAATTTAATGATTTGAGATCCTGATGGAAAAACGGACCTTGAGATAGTAGGCCCGGCCGTAACGGAAGTGGCCAAGGCGGGCAACTGGACATCCGAACCAGATCCGCATACCAAAACCTGTGTGGCCATGCTGGAGCCACCAGCAACACAAAAGACTGTTCCATGATGATTTTGGAAATCACTCTTGGAAGGAGAACCAGAGGCGGGAAGATGTAAGCAGGTTGATAACACCAAGGAAGTGTCAGCGCATCCACTGCTTCCGCCTGAACATCCCTGGACCTGGACAGGTATCTGGGAAGTTTCTTGTTTAGATGAGAGGCCATGAGATCTATCTCTGGAAGCCCCCACATCTGAACAATCTGAGAAAACACATCTGGATGGAGAGACCACTCCCCTGGATGTAAAGTCTGGCGGCTGAGATAATCCGCCTCCCAATTGTCTACACCTGGGATATGCACCGCAGAGATTAGACAGGAGCTGGATTCCGCCCAAGCAAGTATCCAAGATACTTCTTTCATAGCTTGGGGACTGTGAGTCCCACCCTGATGATTGACATAAGCCACAGTTGTGATATTGTCTGTCTGAAAACAAATGAACGGTTCTCTCTTTAGTAGAGGCCAGAACTGAAGAGCCCTGAGAATTGCACAGAGTTCTAAAATATTTATTGGTAATCTCGCCTCTTGAGATTTCCAAACCCCTTGTGCTGTCAGAGACCCCCAAACAGCTCCCCAACCTGAAAGACTCGCATCTGTTGTGATCACAGTCCAGGTTGGGCGAACAAAAGAAGCCCCTTGAACCAAACGATGGTGATCTACCCACCATGTCAGAGAGTGTCGTACATTGGGATTCAAGGATATTAATTGTGATATCTTTGTATAATCCCTGCACCATTGATTCAGCATACAAAGCTGTAGAGGTCTCATGTGAAAACGAGCAAAGGGGATTGCGTCCGATGCTGCAGTCATGAGACCTAAAACTTTCATGCACATAGCCACTGAAGGGAATGACTGAGACTGAAGCAGCCGACATGCTGCGACCAATTTTAAACGTCTCTTGTCTGTTAGAGACAGAGTCATGGACACTGAATCTATCTGGAAGCCTAAAAAGGTGACCCTTGTCTGAGGAATCAAGAAACTTTTTGGTAAATTGATCCTCCAACCATGTTTCCGAAGAAACAACACTAGTTGATTTGTGTGAGATTCTGCAGTATGTAAAGACTGAGCTAGTACCAAGATAACGTCCAAATAAGGAAACACCGCAATACCCTGTTCTCTGATTACAGATAGTAGAGCACCCAGAACCTTTAAAAAGATTCTGGGAGCTGTTGCTAGGCCAAATGGAAGAGCAACAAATTGGTAATGCTTGTCTAGAAAAGAGAATCTCAGAAACTGATAGTGTTCTGGATGAATCGGAATATGAAGGTATGCATCCTGCAAGTATATTGTGGACATATAATGTCCTTGCTGAACAAAAGGCAGAATAGTCCTTATAGTCACCATCTTGAAAGTTGGTACTCTTACATAACGATTCAAAATTTTCAGATCCAGAACTGGTCTGAACAAATTTTCTTTCTTTGGTACAATGAATAGGTTTGAATAAAACCCCAAACCTTGTTCCTGAAGAGGAACTGGCATGATTACCCCTGAAGACTCCAGGTCTGAAACACACTTCAGAAAAGCCTGAGCTTTTACTGGATTTACAGGAATGTGTGAGAGAAAAAATCTTCTCACAGGAGGTCTTACTTTGAATCCTATTCGATACCCTTGAGAGACAATGCTCTGAATCCAATGATTTTGGACAGATTTTATCCAAAAATCCTTGAAAAACCTTAATCTGCCCCCTACCAGCTGAGCTGGAATGAGGGCCGCACCTTCATGTGAACTTAGGGGCAGACTTTGGTTTCCTAAATGGCTTGGATTTATTCCAATTTGAGGAAGGCTTCCAACTGGAAGCAGATTCCTTGGGAGGAGGATTGAATTTTCCTCCAGTGATAGTTGAAATAATAGAATCCAACTGAGAACAAAATAAATTATTACCTTGGAAAGAAAGAGATAGTAATCTAGATTTAGATGTCATTAGCTCTTCTAGCTAATACAGCTAAAGACATGGATCTAACATCAATTTTGATAATATCAAAAATGGCATCACAAATAAAATGATTAGCATGTTGCAGTAAGCGAACAATGCTAGATATGTCAGAATCCAATTCATGTTGCGCTAAATTTTCCAACCAGAAAGTTGATGCAGCCGCAACATCACCCAAAGAAATAGCAGGTCTGAGAAGATGACCTTAGATAAGATTCAAGTTTCCTATCTAAAGGATCCTTAAAGGAAGTGATATCTTCCATAGGAATAGTGGTACGTTTAGCAAGAGTAGAAATAGCCCCATCAACTTTGGGGATCTTTTCCCAAAACTCTATAGATTTTGCTGGTAAAGGATACAATCTCTTAAACCTTGAAGAAGGAATAAAGGAAGTACCTGGCTTATTCCATTCCCTAGAAATCATATCAGAAATAGCCTCAGGAATGGGAAAAACACCTGGAGAAACCACAGGAGGTTTAAAAACATCATTTAAACGTTTATTAGACTGAACGTCAATAGGACTAGTTACCTCAATATCCAAAGTAATTAACACTTCTTTTAATAAAGAACGCATATACTCTATTTTAAATAAATAAGTAGATTTGTCAGTGTCAATATCTGAGGAAGGATCTTCTGTTTCAGATAGATCCTCATCAGAAGAGGATGAATTATTATGTTGTTGGTCATTTGGAATTTCATCAGCTAAATGAGAAGTTTTAAAAGACCTTTTACGTTTATTAGAAGGTGGAAATGCAGACAAAGCCTTCATAATAGATTCAGAAACAAATTCTTTAAAATTTACAGGTATATCATGCACATTAGAAGTTGAAGGAACTGCAACTGGCAATGTACTATTACTGATAGAAACACTATCTGCATGTAAAAGTTTATCATGACAACTATTACAAATGACATTCGGTGGAATAATTTCTACAATTTTACAACAAATGCACTTAGCTTTGGTAGAACCAATGTCAGGCAGCAATGTTCCAGCAGAAACTTCAGAGACAGGATCCGATTGGGACATCTTGCTCAATGTAAGAGAAAAAACAACATATAAAGCAAAATTATCTATTTCCTTAAATGACAGTTTCAGGAATGGGAAAAAATGCAAAAGCATAGGCCTCTTGATAGAAAAGAAAGCAGGAGGCAAACAACAATGGGGTATTGAAATAATGAAGAAATGACCGGAAATGACACACTTGCGTCACTAATGACGCCGCCGTGTGAAAGGTCTCGACGTCACGTATGACGCCGGAAATGACGAAGTTGCGCCAAAAACGTAATTTCCCGCGCCAAAAAAGTTTGCGCCAAAAATGACGCAATAAAGTCTAACATTTGACGCACCTGCGGGCCTAATACCCGCAAATGCAAAAAGTAGTCAAATTGAAAAAGACTAAACACCAGGTAAGAAACACATTTCTTAAAATGTTTATATTCCCAAATATGAAACTGACAGTCTGCAGAAGGAAATACATTAACCTGACTCATGGCAAATATAAGTACAATACATATATTTAGAACTTTATATAATTTGCATAAAGTGCCAAACCATAGCTGAGAGTGTCTTAAGTAAATGAAAACATACTTACCAAAAGACACCCATCCACATATAGCAGATAGCCAAACCAGTACTAAAACAGTTCTTTAGTAGAGGTAATGGTAAATTTGAGAGTATATCGTCGATCTGAAAAGGGAGGTAGGAGATGAATCTCTACGACCGATAACAGAGAACCCATGAAAAAGACCCCCGTTAGGGAAATCATCATATTCAATAGGTGATACTCCCTTCACGTCCCTCTGACATTCGCTGTACTCTGAGAGGAATCGGGCTTCAACAATGCTGAGAAGCGCATATCAACGTAGAAATCTTAGCACACACTTACTTCACCACCTCCATAGGAGGCAAAGTTTGTAAAAACTGAATTGTGAGTGTGGTGAGGGGTGTATTTATAGGCATTTTGAGGTTTGGGAAACTTTACCCCTCCGGGTAGGATTGTATATCCCATATGTCACTAGCTCATGGACTCTTGCCAATTACATGAAAGAAAATATGTATTTCAATAAATAAAATTGAAAAATATAGTATGTAAATAAATTTATTTCAGAAAAAAAAAAATAGTTTGGAATTCATCAAAAATAAAAATCTGAAAAAGAAAGAAAAGAAATATTCAAAACATTAGTCAATTAGGTTATTTAATGAACACATGTCTAAAAAATATTCATTAAATCTAATAATTGTAAATTCATCATCTGTCTATGCTCTAACATGTATTGTTTGTCTTGATATTAAAAACAGGTTCAGACTGGAGATCTATATCTATCCATAGTTTGAAATTAATCACATTAAATTGTCTAATCAATATTTGAATTACACATATAAGCATTTAAAATTAGACAAAATAATGAATATCAAATTTGGAATAGAAAAAAGTATTTTATTGTATGAGGGACATAATTGAATGTAATATTTCATGTCTCTTTAAATAATAATATACCTAAATGTCAACTATAAAATGTATCCCTTTATCTGTCTGATTGGTCAGAATCTGAGTCCTCTCTAGCACAAAATGGGGGTAATGTATATAAAATAAACATATTCTAAAATAGGACATGCATATATTCAGAATTTTTTGAACATTATTCCTCCTATGATTCTTAAATAGCATGCATTGTGCAAACTAACCTGGATGTATGGTCTTTGAAAGGCAATTATATTCAAAATATCAGTTTATCTTTATTAGGTGTCCTATTCATCATTTTCAAAATAGAGAATTGTGAAATACCAGACCTGTATAGGCATCGTAACCGCATTTTGAGGAGCCCAAACATCCTCTCCACTACAGCCCTAGTCCACTTGTGCGCCCGATTGTAGCGCTCCTGGGCCTCGTCTGTGGGGTTACGCAATGGCGTAATGAGCCAAGGCCGGCTCATGTAACCCGAATCACCTATAAATAATTAACATAACAAAATATCAAATATTACAAATATCGTAAAAATTATTATATTAAAATACATTTTTATAAGATACAATGCATTTGTGTACACGAAAATCGCATAAACTAGAAATTTGCTGAAAGAGAAAGAAATGGTTAAATCGCATCCTATAGCTGCACATTTACGCTAGGACATGCTACATATCTGTTTGGAGCTAAAACTAGACATTTGCTGAAATAGAGAAATAAATGGTTAAATTGCATCCCATGGGGGGTAGTTATCAACGTGCCAACTTTCCTGCCTTCGCCGGCCCAATACGCCCGCCTAAGCTCGCCTCACATCGCCGGCGCGGACCTGAAAAAATTTGCCTAAGTTATCAAGTAAAGCTGTCGGGGCGATGAGCAGCAGACTGTGAGAGTTATCACTCATCCGATCTCGCTGCTCTTCGGCTGTTTGACAGCTTTCTTGCTAGCCTGTCACTAAGCACTCACACTAAACTACACTGTTCTACCCCCTATACCGGCGCCCCCGGAGCCCCCCGCAACTAAATAAAGTTACTAACCCCTAAACCGCCGCTCCTAGACCCCGCCGCAAGTCTTATAAATGTATTAACCCCTAAACCGCCGCTCCTAGACCCCGACGCAAGTCTTATAAATGTATTAACCCCTAAACCGCCGCTCCTAGACCCCGCCGCAAGTCTTATAAATGTATTAACCCCTAAACCGCCGCTCCCGGACACCGCTGCCACCTACATTATACCTAGTAACCCCTATTCTGCCCCCCCTATACCGTCGCCCTCTATAATAAAGTTATTAACCCCTATCCTGCTGATCCCGCACCTCGCCGCAAGTAAATAAATATTTTAACCCCTAAACAGCCAATAGAATGCGAGCTCGATCTGATTGGCTGACTGGATCAGCCAATCGGATTGAACTTGAATCTGATTGGCTGATTCAATCAGCCAATCAGATTTTTCCTACCTTAATTCCGATTGGCTGATAGAATCCTATCAGCCAATCGGAATTGAAGGGACGCCATCTAGGATGACGTCCCTTAAAGGAGCCTTCATTCGTCGGTAGTCCGTCGGGAAAGAAAGATGTTCCGCGTCGGCAGGATGAAGATTAAAGACCCGGCTTCGAAGATGACCTCGCCCGGATAGAAGACTTCTTCAGCGCCTCTTGGAAGATGACATCGCCCGGATGGAAGATTTCTTCAGCGCCCCTTGGATGATCACTTCTGCCGCTCCGGATGTCCTCTTCGGTTCCATCGCTGCTCGGTTGAGTGAAGACGACTCAAGGTAGGATGATCTTCAGGGGATTAGTGTTAGGTTTTTGTAAGGGGGGTTTGGGTTAGATTAGGGGTATGTGGGTGGTGGGTTTTAATGTTGGGGGGGTAGTATTTTTCTTTTACAGGCAAAAGAGCTGAATTCTTTGGGGCATGCCCCCACAAAAGGCACTTTTAAGGGCTGGTAAGGTCAAAGAGCTTTGAACTTTTTTAATGTAGAATAGGGTAGGGCATTTTTTTATTTTGGGGGGGGTTTGTTATTTTATTAGGGGGCTTTGATTAGGTGTAAGTAGCTTAAAATTGTTGTAATATTTTTAACATGTTTGTAACTTATTTTTTTATTTTTTGTAACTTAGCTTTTTTTATTTTTTGTACTTTAGTTAGTTTATGTAATTGTATTTAATTGTAGTTATTTGTAGTTAATTTATTTAATGATAGTGTAGTGTTAGGTTTAATTGTAACTTAGGTTAGGATTTAGGTAATTTTGTATTTCTTTTAGCTAGGTAGTTATTAAATAGTTAATAACTATTTAATAACTATTCTAACTAGCTAAAATAAATACAAAGTTACCTGTAAAATAAATATAAATCCTAAGATACCTACAATGTAATTATTAATTATATTGTAGCTATCTTAGGGTTTATTTTACAGGTAAGTATTTAGTTTTAAATAGGAATAATTTATTAAAGTATAGTGTAGTGTTAGGTGTAATTGTAACTTAGGTTAGTTTTTAGTTTACAGGTACATTTCTCTTTATTTTAGCTAGGTAAGCTATTAAATAGTTAATAACTATTTAATAGCTATTGTACCTAGTTAAAATAAATTGAAAGGTACCTGTAAAATAAAAATAAATCCTAAGATAGCTACAATATAATTATTATTTATATTGTAGCTATATTAGGGTTTATTTTAAAGGTAAGTATTTAGTTTTAAATAGGATTAATTTAGTTCATAATCGAAATATGTTTTTGATTTATTGGTTAAATCGCATCCTATAGCTGCACATTTAAGTTAGGGGGGTGTTAGGGTTAGTGTTAGACTTAGGTTTAGGGGTTAATAATTTTATTACAGTGGCGGCGGTGTAGTGGGGGGCAGGATAGGGGTTAATAAATGTATTATAGGTGGCGACGGTGTAGGGGGGGCAGATTAGGGGTTAATAAATTTAATATAGGTTGCGGCAGGGTCAGGGAGCGGCGGTTTAGGGGTTAAACTATTTATTTATTTGCGGCGAGGTGTGGGATCGGCAGGATAGGGGTTAATAACTTTATTATAGAGGGCAGCGGTATAGGGGGGGCAGGATAAGGGGTTACTAGGTATCATGTAGGTGGCGGTGGGCTCCGGGAGCGGCGGTTTAGGGGTTAATATGTATAGAGTAGCTTGCGGTGGGCTCCGTGAGCGGCGGTTTAGGGGTTAATCATTTTATTTAGTTGCGGTGGTGTAGGGGGGGACAGATTAGAGGTGTTTAGACTCAGGGTACATGTTAGGGTGTTAGGTGTAGACAGCTCCCATAGGAATGAATGGGATGTCTGGCAGCAGCGAACTTGTACTTTCGCTATGGTCAGACTC
Source organism: Bombina bombina (assembly GCF_027579735.1). Lineage (NCBI taxonomy): Eukaryota > Metazoa > Chordata > Amphibia > Anura > Bombinatoridae > Bombina > Bombina bombina. Next base: position 568,850,496 of record NC_069501.1, read on the forward strand.
CCATTGATTCCTATGGGATCCGCCGCCTCCAGGGTGGCGGTTTGAAAACCAGGTATGCTGGGCCGTAAAAGTGCCGAGCGTACCTGCTAGTTTTTTGATAGCTAGCAAAAGTAGTCAGATTGTGCCGCACTTGTGTGCGGAACATCTGTAGTGACGTAAGAATCGATCCGTGTCAGACTGAGTCGAAGTTTACGTCACAAATTTCTACTTTTGCCGGTCTCTAGCCTTTGATAACTAAGGCGAATCAGTCTCGCCACAAATACGCTGCGGAATTCCAGCGTATTTGAGGTTGACGGCTTGATAACTACCCCCCCATATCTGCACATTTAAGCTAGGATATGCTACATATCTGTTTGGAGATAAAACTAGACATTTGCAGAAAGAAAACGAAATGGTTAAATCACATCCTATATCTGCACTTTTAAGGTAGGACATGCTACATATGCGTTTTTCGCATAAACTAGACATTTGCTAAAAGAGAAATAAATGGTTAAATTGCATCCTATAGCTGCACATTTAAGCTAGGACATGCTACATATGCGTTTTTCGCATAAACTAGACATTTGCTGAAAGAGAAAGAAATGGTTAAATCGCATCCTATAGCTGCACATTTAAGCTAGGACATGCTACATATCTGTTTGGAGCTAAAACTAGACATTTGCTGAAATAGAGAAATAAATGGTTAAATTGCATCCTATATCTGCACATTTAAGCTAGGACATGCTACATATCTGTTTGGAGATAAAACTAGACATTTGCAGAAAGAAAACGAAACGGTTAAATCACATCCTATATCTGCACTTTTAAGGTAGGACATGCTACATATGCGTTTTTCGCATAAACAAGACATTTGCTAAAAGAGAAATAAATGGTTAAATTGCATCCTATAGCTGCACATTTAAGCTAGGACATGCTACATATCTGTTTGGAGCTAAAACTAGACATTTGCTGAAAGAGACAATTAAATGGTTAAAGCGCATCCTATATCTGCACATTTAAGCTAGGACATGCTACATATGAGTTTTTCGCATAAACTAGACATTTGCTAAAAGAAAAATAAATGGTTAAATTGCATCCTATATCTGCACATTTAAGCTAGGACATGCTACATATCTGTTTGGAGCTAAAACTAGACATTTGCTGAAAGAGACAATTAAATGGTTAAAGCGCATCCTATAGCTGCACATTTAAGCTAGGACATGCTACATATCTGTTTGGAGCTAAAACTAGACATTTGCTGAAAGAGACAATTAAATTGTTAAAGCGCATCCTATAGCTGCACATTTAAGCTAGGACATGCTACATATCTGTTTGGAGCTAAAACTAGACATTTGCTGAAAGAGACAATTAAATGGTTAAAGCGCATCCTATATCTGCACATTTAAGCTAGGACATGCTACATATGAGTTTTTCGCATAAACTAGACATTTGCTAAAATAAAAATAAATGGTTAAATTGCATCCTATATCTGCACATTTAAGCTAGGACATGCTACATATCTGTTTGGAACTAAAACTAGACATTTGCTGAAAGAGACAATTAAATGGTTAAAGCGCATCCTATAGCTGCACATTTAAGCTAGGACATGCTACATATCTGTTTGGAGCTAAAACTAGACATTTGCTGAAAGAGACAATTAAATGGTTAAAGCGCATCCTATAGCTGCACATTTAAGCTAGGACATGCTACATATCTGTTTGGAGCTAAAACTAGACATTTGCTGAAATAGAGAAATAAATGGTTAAATTGCATCCTATATCTGCACATTTAAGCTAGGACATGCTACATATCTGTTTGGAGATAAAACTAGACATTTGCAGAAAGAAAACGAAATGGTTAAATCACATCCTATATCTGCACTTTTAAGGTAGGACATGCTACATATGCGTTTTTCGCATAAACAAGACATTTGCTAAAAGAGAAATAAATGGTTAAATTGCATCCTATAGCTGCACATTTAAGCTAGGACATGCTACATATCTGTTTGGAGCTAAAACTAGACATTTGCTGAAAGAGACAATTAAATGGTTAAAGCGCATCCTATATCTGCACATTTAAGCTAGGACATGCTACATATGAGTTTTTCGCATAAACTAGACATTTGCTAAAAGAAAAATAAATGGTTAAATTGCATCCTATATCTGCACATTTAAGCTAGGACATGCTACATATCTGTTTGGAGCTAAAACTAGACATTTGCTGAAAGAGACAATTAAATGGTTAAAGCACATCCTATAGCTGCACATTTAAGCTAGGACATGCTACATATCTGTTTGGAGCTAAAACTAGACATTTGCTGAAAGAGACAATTAAATTGTTAAAGTGCATCCTATAGCTGCACATTTAAGCTAGGACATGCTACATATCTGTTTGGAGCTAAAACTAGACATTTGCTGAAAGAGACAATTAAATGGTTAAAGCGCATCCTATATCTGCACATTTAAGCTAGGACATGCTACATATGAGTTTTTCGCATAAACTAGACATTTGCTAAAATAAAAATAAATGGTTAAATTGCATCCTATATCTGCACATTTAAGCTAGGACATGCTACATATCTGTTTGGAACTAAAACTAGACATTTGCTGAAAGAGACAATTAAATGGTTAAAGCGCATCCTATAGCTGCACATTTAAGCTAGGACATGCTACATATCTGTTTGGAGCTAAAACTAGACATTTGCTGAAAGAGACAATTAAATGGTTAAAGCGCATCCTATAGCTGCACATTTAAGCTAGGACATGCTACATATCTGTTTGGAGCTAAAACTAGACATTTGCTGAAAGAGACAATTAAATGGTTAAAGCGCATCCTATATCTGCACATTTTGCACATTACACAAACACAATTGTTTTTGAAGATTACAGTGGCAATTGTCTAACTTATTAGCCATGTTTTGCACAAGTACTCACCAACGAGCCACCCATGGGGAAACTGTCTGCCCTCAAACTGCCGCCACAGGGACGACTGCCTGAGGATAAGGGCATCATGACAAGCCCCCACGAAATTCGCACACACATTCATAATACGCATCCGTGCGTCGCAAACGAACTGCACGTTGAGACTATGAAAGTGTTCGCAATTTCGGAAGGGCTGGTCATCTGCTGGAGCATGCAGCGCAATGTGGGTGCAATCTATTGCTCCTAAGACATTGGGCATTCAAGCTATTGCATAGAATTCCCTCTTCAGGCTCCTCCAATTGCCATCATTTTGAGGGAATCCTATATCAAGCTTACAAACTCGTACCATGGCGTCCAGAAAATTGTAGAAAACCACAGAGAAGGTACCCTGAGACAGCCCATGTATGTACCCCTCTCCGGATTGAAAACTTCCGGAGTCCAGGACGTGTATGCAACTTAGCATCTTGGTCATGTCAGGGATTGCCGTCCGCATACGTTTACATGGCTCCATATGAGGTTTAAGTACATTGTAAAGGCTAATGAGCTGTTCGTGATTGAGCATATACTTGTCATAAACCTCGAAGTCGTTCATGTTATCCAAGTTGGGCCTCACCCTTTCAACACGAGGACCTCTAACCAGACGCAGAGCATGCCTAATTCTGTTGTACACAACTCGTGCAACAGCACCAGCACCAACTAACTGCGGATCATCCATATTTGCCAAGCCAAACAGCACAATGCCAAACAGCAGAGCAAACACACAAGGAGTAACAGGGTATGCAAACACACAGAAGCAATTTGATACAATGTCAATCACAAGGGATGCTTTGGCCATGTTGTTTGGGGGATTTATAGTGCAATATGTCCAATGGTAGCATGTTCGTAATGATTGCTGATTGTATACACTTGATTGTATGTAAGCGTCGCAAATGCTTTCAAAGTGTGCGGATTTTCTTGTGTTTGATGAAATTTATTTTTCCACCAATGAATCGTAATGTGAAAGTGTAAAATGTAACATATACAGTGCATCATTGTGATATTTGTTCATATACGTAATAAATACTTATTAAACGCGATATTATAGTAAAAAGCACACGTCCACGCTAACATGAATGAAAGTGCATACTTGTGTATAATGTGCATAGACATGGCATAGAATATGATCGATCAATATGTAGTATTGAGTGAGAAACTGCTGAAAGGGGCGGTACAGTCCTAATGCTGTAATCTGTATGGTTGAAGCTTAGAATGATGTCATCATATTAGCAACATGCCTGTCTAGTTTCCAAATCTTCATTCTGTTGTTGTATTTTGCAACATTCTTATTGTGTGCTGATTAAAAACATAAATGTGTATTTTGTTGTTGTGTGATGTGTGTTATGTGCATCTATGTATGTATTGTGATTCTCTCCCACATATGCTGATTTATATAAAGCAGTATAGCATTGTTGTTCCTTCCAAAAAAGCGACAGCTCTAAGATTTTCTAATGATATGTTATTATTGTACGTAATTCCTAATGGTATATTATGAGTGAATCGTGATGTTAAAGGGACACTAAATCCATAATTGATCTTTCATGATTCCGAGAAATAATCCAATGTTCACCAACCTTCTAATGTAGTTGTATGATGTAAATGTGTTCATTGTTTTTATGTGTTTTTTTGCCAGAATATCAATGCACATGTATGAGTCAATGGCAAAAGGCATGTATGTGCATCCATCAATCATAATCTGGTGAGCCTATCTAGATATGCTGTTCAGCCAAACATATGATTTTAATAAAGGAAATGCTATAATATACGTAAATGAGACGTGTTTACAATTGGCTACTGTTTGTGAATAATGAAATGTAAAAATAATTTTCTGTCCGCTTAAATATGATTTTATTTTTAAAACGATTTTGTTTCGTTGATGTAATGTAATTTCCTTTAAGAATGTGATGTTGTAGTGATGTTCACACAGGTAAAAGCCATAACTCCATAGGGAAATAGTCATTTCTATATCTATTTGTCATAGCGGGACTAACGCAAGAATGAATGAATTGGTGCCACAATTCTAACGCTGGTATTAGAGTTTTTTTTGTGCGTTAGGTAAATCTGCCGGTTGTGTGCACGAGCACGTATTCCCCATAGAAGTCAATGGAGGAGAGAAATTTCCAGAGAAATAAAATCCAACACTTGTGTTGAGCGTAGTGAGTGACATCATGTCCTTCTGTGAAAAAGTAGCTAAATCATGTTAATTTCAATATAAAAATATGTTTTGTGTAGGTAATGTGCTGTATATTGTGTTTGTATTTATCTAATTCTGTATGTATGTGATAATATTTGTAGTTAGATGTAGCTATATGAGTGTATGTTCCCATATGTCTATGTAAGTCAATGTAAAATGGGTTTGTGTACATTTTTTTTAAAACACCCGAGATCTCGTAACTTTGATCCGTTATATTTTGACATGAAAAATTTTAATATAAAAAAATAAATATTGTCAAGGGGTTGTATGAGTGTAAGTGTACTTTGTGTAATGTTTTTGAAGTGATTTGTGGATGTTTTTGTTACCAATATATCATTAACTACTGGGTCTGTGTGAGCGGTATGTATTTGAGCATAGATGGTGATATTTGTGGCGCAATGGAAACTTGTAATAGCAGCGGTAGGGAAAATGAAGCGTTATGAGGCTTTTTCACTCATAACGCAAAACTCGTAATCTACAATAACAAGAGCCTAGCAAAAATACTGGCCTAGATTTTACTAAATCTAAGTATCTCGAAATTACTGGAAACCCACTTTTCTCAGAAGGATTAAGATCTGAAGAGTTCTTTAGATGGAAGAGAGCAGGCCTGATTTTGTGTCACAAGCAATAGATTATATAGGAGGTACTGACACAATGGGGGGTAGTTATCAAGCCGTCTACTTTTCTGGCTTCGCCGGCCCAATACGCCCGCCTAAGCTCGCCTACCTTCGCCGCCGCGGACCTGAAAAAATACGCCTAAGTTATCAAATAAAGCTGTCAAAAAGCCGCGGGGCGATGAGCAGCGGATTGTGACAGTTATCACTCATCCGATCTCGCTGCTCTTCGGCTTTTTCCCAGCTTTATTGCTAGCCTGTCACTAAGCACTCACACTAAACTACACTGTTCTATCCCTATACCGGCGCCCCCGGAGCCTCCCGCAACTCAATAAAGTTACTAACCCCTAAACCGCCGCTCCTAGACCCTGCCGCAACTCTTATAAATGTATTAACCCCTAAACCGCCGCTCCCGGACACCGCTGCCACCTACAGTATACCTAGTAACCCCTATCCTGCCCCCCCCTATACCGTCGCCCTCTATAATAAAGTTATTAACCCCTATCCTGCTGATCCCGCACCTCTCCGCAACTAAATAAATAGTTTAACCCCTAAACCGCCGCTCCCTGAACCCGCCGCAACCTATATTAAACCTATTAACCCCTATCCTGCCCCCCCTACACCGTCGTCACCTATAATAAATTTATTAACCCCTATCCTGCCCCCCACTACACCGCCGCCACTGTAATAAAATTATTAACCCCTAAACCTAAGTCTAACCCTAACGCCCCCCTAACTTAAATATTAATTAAATAAATCTAAATAAATTAACTCTTATTAACTAAATGAATCCTATTTAAAACTAAATACTTACCTTTAAAATAAACCCTAATATAGCTACAATATAAATAATAATTATATTCTAGCTATCTTAGGATTTATTTTTATTTTACAGGTACCTTTCAATTTATTTTAACTAGGTACAATAGCTATTAAATAGTTATTAACTATTTAATAGCTTACCTAGCTAAAAGAAACTGAAATTTACCTGTAAAATAAATCCTAACCTAAGTTACAATTACACCTAACACTACACTATACTTTAATAAATTATTCCTATTTAAAAATAAATACTTACCTGTAAAATAAACCCTAAGATAGCTACAATATAATTAATAATTATATTGTAGCTATCTTAGGATTTATATTTATTTTACAGGTAACTTTGTATTTATTTTAGCTAGTTAGAATAGTTATTAAATAGTTATTAACTATTTAATAACTACCTAGCTAAAAGAAATACAAAATTACCTGTAAAATAAATCCTAACCTAAGTTACAATTAAACCTAATACTACACTATCATTAAATTAATTAAATAAACTACCTACAAATAACTACAATTAAATACAATTACATAAACTAACTAAAGTACAAAAAATAAAAAAGCTAAGTTACAAAAAATAAAAAAATAAGTTACAAACATGTTAAAAATATTACAACAATTTTAAGCTACTTACACCTAATCTAAGCCCCCTAATAAAATAACAAACACCCCCAAAATAAAAAAATGCCCTACCCTATTCTAAATTAAATAAAGTTCAAAGCTCTTTTACCTTACCAGCCCTTAAAAGGGCCATTTGTGGGGGCATGCCCCAAAGAAAACAGCTCTTTTGCCTGTAAAAGAAAAATACAACCCCCCCAACATTAAAACCCACCACCCACATACCCCTAATCTAACCCAAACCCCCCTTACAAAAACCTAACACTAATCCCCTGAAGATCATACTACCTTTAGTCGTCTTCACTCAGCCGAGCAGCGATGGAACCGAAGTGGACATCCGGAGTGGAAGAAGTTAATCCTCCAAGCGGCGCTGAAGAAATCTTCCATCCGATGAAGTCATCATCCAGGCGGCGCTGAAGAAAAGTCTTCGATCCGGCCGATGTCATCTTCAAAGAGGCGCTGAAGAGGTCTTCTATCCGGGCGATGTCATCTTCCAAGCCGGGTCTTGAATCTTCCTCCCGCCGACGCGGAACCTCCTTCTTCACCGACGGACTACGACGAATGAAGGGTCCTTTAAGGGACGTCATCCAAGATGGCGTCCCCTCAATTCCGATTGGCTGATAGGATTCTATCAGCTAATCGGAATTAAGGTAGGAAAAATCTGATTGGCTGATGGAATCAGCCAATCAGATTGAGCTCGCATTCTATTGGCTGTTCCGGTCAGCCAATAGAATGCGAGCTCAATCTGATTGGCTGATCGGATCAGCCAATCGGATTGAACTTGATTCTGATTGGCTGACTCCATCATCATCTCTGTATAACTATCTGATGAATAATTAAATGCATCTTATCTTCCTGAATTTTGATTGCATCTGGACTTGTTAAATAAAAAAAAAAAGAAACCGTTGAACAATGACTACGTTTGCAATTTGAGTGACATTTGGGGCACCATTATTTTTTAAACTCACAGTAAAAAGTCCCCGTACTTTCTGATATTGTAGAGGGGTCATTGTGTGAGATACCTGCAGTGAAAAAATATTGGCACAATGGGAGATTTTGTTTTTAACTTAAGTGGAAACGTTGAAAAATTACTATTTTCTTCTTAAAAGGGAAGAGTCCACAGCTGCATTCATTACTTTTGGGAAACACAGAACCTAGCCACCAGGAGGAGGCAAAGACACCCCAGCCAAAGGCCCAAACACCTCCCCCACCTCCCTCATCCCCCAGTCATTCTTTGCCTTTCGTCACAGGAGGTTGACAGAGAAGTGTCAGAAGTTCGAGATAGTCTCTCATGGAGGGTAGTACTCTTTGCAATGGGACTGGAGTTTGAAGTAATCCTGCCAGCCTCTCAGTGAGAGCATGGATGGCACCAGCAGCTCTTGTGAACTGCTGGTGCAACACTGCCCCCTGCAGATTCGCGGCCGCTAGCAGGGGGTGTCAATCAACCCGATCGTATTCGATCGGGTTGAATTGCGGCGATGTCTGTCCGCCTCCTCAGAGCAGGGGGACAGGTTATGGAGGTGCTTCATAACTGGTGTTTCTGGCGAGCCTGAAGGCTCGTCAGAAACACAAGCTCTCAAGCTCCATACGGACTTGATAAATGGGCCCCCATGTCAGAAGCGAGGCTACTATATGTCACACTTGAAGGGCCGTGTTCCTGTTCCACGGCGTAGATTCCGGTAAGATCGTTTCATTTTATTTTGATATGTGAATTATAATGTTAACGAAACAAGGTAGGGTCCCAGTGGGACTCCTTTTATCTTAATAAGGAATCATGAGTTAATATCTCCTGAGGGGGTTATTGAACTTTTAATCATGTTTGTTATAGATTCTATCTGCAATTGTGTAGCTATACTTAGGCTCACGGCCTTTACGGAACATAATGACCTTCTTTTAATGACGCAATCTTTCCATATTAAGCGCCTTTTTCGTGACTGGCACGGTGCACCTTGTGACGGGTGCGGTTACGTTGTTTTTCACTTCCCTATGCTGACTGTGTGTGACCGAGAGAGTCTTGCTCGTGGGTTGTCTGGTTCACAGGAGGTGGTGAGTGCCCCAGCCATTGGGGGGTTAAAGGGTGCCAGTTATTTTTTTGTCATTTTTGTAATCCCAGAGGATTCTGATATACGCGACACGGATGCCTCCGATACGTAGGATGTGTCTTGTGATGAATATGAAATGGCCCGGGTAATCAATGCCCATCGGTTATGTTCCGATTGCTGTTCTAGAGTACTCTCTTCTACCAAAGCAGGGAGCTTAGAGTTCGTTGAGCCACCCGCCTCCAAGGTTTCCATGACTCGTGAAGTGAGTGCCCCAGTCCATTTCCCGGCTACGCAAGCAGGTGTCCCTATGGCCTTTACTCCTTCTCCGGAGGGTGGCTTGTTTCCTCCAGAGGTTACGGCACGGTTCCACATGGCCATTTCTAAGGCGCTGAATCATTTATATCTCCCAGGTGAAGTATTTCCAAGATACTGTCCGTGTTCCGTTAACCAGGGCCCTTCGAGCGTGGGATCGCCCGATTCAGTTCGGCCTTCTGGGGAAGCGTTGGCCCCTGAGGCTTCAGGGGCCCCTATCTCGGGGCCAGGGTCTTCAGTTGATCTGGCAAGGGATGATTTTGACTCCCGTTATAGGCTGGCTCGCCTTCGTGTTCTTTTAAGACATGTTTTGGCAATGTTGGAGGATCCCAGTCCTAGCTGGCCGAGGGATCTGAGGCCTTAGAAGCTGGATGTCAAAATCGATATGACGTTTGGGGATGAAGCCAATCTCCTTAACATCACCATTTTTCTTTTTCTTTATGTTTTTCGGTTCCAGTTCTGAGCTTGGGTGAATGGGGCTTTTAATCGGCTGGTCCCATTGTTGCTATTTAGGTCGCGTGGGCACTTCCTTGAAAGTTGCGCATTTGTTGAATAATAGAATTATGTTTTTCTAGTTCATTTATCGATCCTTCTGGATGAATTTTCTTGGACCTTGGGCAGTTCTAGAGTATCCTTATAGCAGGCAGATACTGGTCGGATACTTTTTTGGCTGTTACTAGGGTTCATGTTACCCTCGTGGTGCTGATTAATCCTGCTGGATTCTGAATGTCTCTTGGCCTATTCTATGGACTTCGGGCTCGGATCCTACCCAAGTATGAGGCCTGTTGTTTAAATACAACCCCTCCGAATGGAGGGTTATGAGTGCCAATCTAGGTTGGTTATTTGGGCTTCTCGTCTGGGATACGGATCTGTTTTTGCAGACATCATCATGGTTCTTCAGGTCCCCGGGGACTCAGAACTGTTATTCCATTCTTTGGAATTAGGAGATGTGTGTGACCTATGTGGTCTGGTGTGCCGAGTCATTATTTGCATTTTCACTCAAGGTTCTTCCGGACGCTGACTCTTTAGCCTATTAAGCATTTTATTATCTTCGTAGAGGCTGGGGCACTGTGAGAGATGCATATTGTTTTGTAGCTTAGGTCATTCTCACGGTTCCCTACTGGTCTTCTGGTGCATTTTCGCTGTTCCTGTAGACTCCAGGTATCTTCACCTGGGTTGGTGATATGGCTGAGGGGTCTCGCCTCTATGGTAGGGTGGTTTTCCGTTTTTATTTCCTTCTCTTTTAGAGCGGGGGTAGGGTTCTCCGGGTTCGGAGTTACCTTAGTATTTGGAGCGACCAGAGGCGTATTTAGGTTTTGTGCTGCCCTAGGCACTCAAAATTCTGCTGCCCCCCCACCCCACCCCACCCCACCCCAGGTTTAAGGCCTTTTTTAGTCATAATATTTTTGGGGCAGGGAGTAAAAAATTTAAAAAATAATGTATTTTTAAGTAGATGTTCACCAGGGCTTGCATTCACTCTGGTCACACACACACACACACACACACACATATATATATATATATATATATATATATATATATATATTAAGACATTATTTTGCAAGTCAGATGATTAAAGTGTTTATATCAGAAAAAATATCCTTCACTGTATGATAGTTTGTCAGTAGGTAGTTGTTTAACCTTAAACATCTTCTTTGGTGATTGACAGTTTTTTAAGCAAAATATCTGCTTGGATAAATATGTAATGAATATACAAACTGGCATTTAAAAGTACTTAAAAAATACAACAGTATGATAGGTTTAGGAATTGTATCCTAGGGGATAAAGTCACATGATACAATCATAATAAAGTATATACTTGTATTGTTTCTGAATTTCTTAAATGCATACAACATATTTTCAGTTGTGTTTTAAGTCACATAGTTGTATAGATTCAGCAATAAATACTTATTCTTTGCATGTATGACAGATAGACAAACAGTAAATGTACAAGTATTTAGTGACTAATCCGTTTAAGTATTTTAATGCCTAATGAAGATGTATTGAAGGGAGAAAGGCATATGCTGTTTCATAGTGGTCACGTTGTAGTGCACACTGCACTGTGTAGTCTGTGTGAGTCTCAATCACGCAGTGGAGCCAGGAAGAATACCGCATTCCCTTTCAGTCCAGGCCAGGCTGCGCAAGTGAGCTCCGCCTCCACTGTCACCACGTCATGCGCACCCACATACAATCCCATAGGATAGCATTAGCCGGGCCAGCCATTTAAGTCATTAGTAATTGGTTGATTTAGCCACCCGGCCCTGAGTTCAGTAGAGTGGCCCTAGGGACTCAAAATTCTGCTGCACCTTAAAAATCTGCTGCCCTAGCCACCGGCCTTGTTGGCCTATGCCTTAATACGCCCCTGGGAGTGACCTGTGGGTCCTTCGTGTCTTGCCTTGTAGGGGTTTTTCCCTTCTTGCATTACAGAATCCTGGAAGGGGAGTTGCGATTTAGTGACTGGTTCCTCCTTTCCTGCAGCGTGAGGCTGAGGGCTTGATCCCTATGGGGCTCCTGCTATATGTTGGATTCTGATATATGGATGCTGAGGATCTGAGGGCCTTCTTCCCTTGGGAAGTGTTCCTTGTTTTTAGAGAAGACAGCCGTGTAGGGGGTTTCGTACCTGAGCACAATCCTGACTCATGGTAGCATACCGTTTGTAGTAATAGTCAGCGGTCTAACTGGGGGCTTTGTTCCTACTTTGACCCTTCCTTTCTCTTCCGGAAGTCTGGGACTCTTGTCTTTGGTCTTGACTAGCCTTTGGGCTAGGACTATTATCCTAGAGGGAAGATTGGGGGTCGGTTACTCTATGTGGGTTGACCGTTTTCTTTAGAGTCCGTTCTCTCCTTTGTGGGAGATTTTGGATGTCCTCCTCCTTTCCACTGGCGCTCGGTGCTGGGAGGGGGCGCTCCTTGGAGCCTGATATTTGGAGGGCTGTGAGCCCTTGGAAGGTTTGCAGTTAAATCCATCTACAGCTATTGCACTTTGAGGGTGTAACCAGTTACAGCTAATTGCATTTTGACTGGGTGTTAGCAAGCTTTTTGGAGAACTCTTTACTAGCTGCTTGGATAGTTATCCTATTTCTGCTCTTTGCTGTCTAGCTTGCAGATCTAGATCTAATATGAGGCAACGGGGAGCTCATGGTTTTCCTGGAGTACCTTTGGATATAGTACAGGGTCAGGGATATGAGGGTGTTCCTAGAGTCCTTTTTGGGACATGTTTCCCTGTGTATGGATCTCTTTTTCTTCGGTCCTTGTGTTTCTACAGAGTTCGTCACCCTGGGCATTGCTATTGTACGACAACCATGGGTTGTTCTATGTTCTGCAGAGTGGAATGATCCTTTGGATTTTTCATGAGAATCTGTTCTCCTTTTTGCGGGCAGATAGCGGTCCTTGTATGGGCCGGGTACCTTCATTGGAGTCGTGATCCGCAGGGGGCTGACTCCTCTGAGGTTGTTTGGGCTTGACGGACTCTGGGACTGAGTGGTTTAGTTCGGCTTTGCCCGCGGTGTAACTTATGTGCAGTTAACTGGGCTTCGGGTTTTCACTAGTGTCTTCTATATTTTTTAGGGTGTCGAGTATCAGGCTGTGGTGCCTTTCGAAGGGGCTGTCTTTTGTACCCACCCGATGTTTGCATTCAATGTCCTCTAGCTTGGGTATTCTTTTCCCAAAAGTAATGAATGCAGCTGTGGACTCTTCCCTTTCAAGAAGAAAAACATAAATTATGCTTACCTGATAATTTCATTTTCTTCTGAAGGGAAGAGTCCACAGCTCCCGTCCGTGTTTTTATCCATGAGGCGGCTGTAATTTTTTGTTCTTCTGGCACCTTTTTTCACCCTGATATTTCTCCTACTGTTCCTTGTTCCCTCGGCAGATTGGCTGGGGGATGAGGGAGGTGGGGGAGGTGTTTGGGCCTTTGGCTGGGGTGTATTTGCCTCCTCTTGGTGGCCAGGTTCTGTGTTTCCCAAAAGTAATAAATGCAGCTGTGGACTCTTCCCTTCAGAAGAAAATGAAATTATCAGGTAAGCATAATTCATGTTTTTTGCAATTTGAGTGACATTTGGGGCACTATTTTGCAGTAAAATGTCCCCATACTTTGTGATGTTTTAAGAGGGGTCATTGTGTAAGATAGCTTCAGTAAAAATAAAATTGGCACAATGGGAGATTTTGTTTTTAACCCTGGAAAATTACTATTTTTGCAATTTGAGTGGCATTGAGTGTTTTTTGTTTTTAACCTTAAGTGGAAACTTTTGAAAATCTACTATTTTTGCAATTTGAGTGACATTGGGGCACCATTTTTTTTTTAAAAATCCACACTAAAAAGTCCCCATACTTTGTGATTTTGTAGAAGGGTCACTGTGTGAGATAGCTGCAGTGAAACTGTATTGGCACAATATAAGTTTTTTTTTTTTTTTTTTTTTAAATTCTCTTTATTGAAGAAGTACAGGTACAAGCAATCACGTGCGTACACAACATGTTGAATATCGATACAGTATCAGTAGTGAAACATTTGCTGACATAAAATACAAAGAAAAACGTCAGTTTCTATTCATAAAGCATAATGCACATGTAACCGGTCATTTTGAGATTAAGGCATTGAGATAACATGGAATAATCCATTCAGTGAGGATATACCACAATTAATTAAGTAGTATCTCATATTGCACCTGCACTTCTTAGTTTTTCATATTAATTGAGTAACCTATTGACAGAATAAAGAAAATAAAACTTACTAAACTTTAACATTTATACTAAACAAAACAACACAGATCCCCTATAGGAGCAGGGGTACATGGGCAGCTGCCGTGATATGAAAGAGTCATATTTATTGAAACTCCAGTCAGACAAGTATGAGAAGTAACAATACACCAACTACTCAGCATGTATTGACCGTCAAATTGCACTATCAGGTAGGAATCTTTCAGTAAATATCTGTCTAGTGACTGACTAAGTTAGTGGCCTCTTACGGGGAATATGGCCGCCTGGATAAGTAAATATGGCTGCTGTGACACTGCAATTATATGAATATCTATTAGTCTCTTAGTATATATGAGTGGGATATGCATATTCTGGGGCTGCTTGGAATGATTAAACATGTGTGGCTATAGTTCACTGAGGGAGCTGATACCTGTGTATAGCCCACGATTTGCAAAAACTTTTTTCATTCTAAGGATACATCTAGGAAAAATAGTGGTAGCTGTGATCATGATGTTAGTTTCCAAAGCCTAATACTGAACTGATAAATAGTCTATTCTTACCTGCCTAAATGGTTACCCTGACAATGCATGTATGTGAATACCAAATGTTTTCTTAACAAACATACCTGATATATGCATGTTTATAGGCTCCAGCACCCGGTACAATACCAACACTATCAGAGCTAATCACTGGTTGTGGTAAAATATTTAATTAAGATACACTGAAACTGGTGCTAGTACAGCTGCCTTGAGATAAATATAAATCAGCATGCAAACTCACTCTGAATTAACAGAGTTCGTAGTAGGAGTAAACAGGTCTTATCTGATCCACATAACTCAGCTCACGTAAAAAGCATAGACTTACGATTAATGCAGTACAAGGGATTCTGTTCATCCACACCACACATAAATCAGCAGTATAGTATAGCAGGTGTTATACTTAACAACGCAGCAAAGATTCTATCTGAGGTTAAAAAAAATGCCATAAATTGCAACTTGTCAACATCACTGAAGAGCCGTTCTGGTTTTTTGTTTTTTTTTTGTTTTTTTGCGCAGACACAGAAGAATCAGCATACGCCGACCCACTGTGATATATCATTTCACACAGGTTAACAGTCAAGTTAATGCAAAACAGAACATGACACGCACAAGCTACAACATAATTACAACTGAAAAGCGAGACAAAAATCATATGTGTTTAAGTACATTGTAATGCTAACGTTAATACAGCACAGCCTCAAAACAGATTTAAGTTCCAAACAATGTCCCTGATGTAAGTCCTTTGTTTGCAAAAAGGGCCTTGAAGGGCCGTTGCTGCAGCATTTTCTGATGAACCTGCTCATAAAACTCGGCATGTCTCACATGCGCCCAACATTCAAAAAGAACCCTCATGGAAGTAATAGGCCAGTCGACAAGTTTATCCAAAAAGTATACCCATCAACATCTGTCTCATCAGCCAATGCCCTCTGCTCCATGGGTAGTTCGCAGCATGTTCTCCCTGCATTTCAGGAGCTTGAGCATAGTCGCCACTGATCCACTTCCCCGCAGCAGACACCCACCTTGGCAGTATGCATCCTCCAGTAACTCTTGAACGAGGAAGTGTGTGTCAGGGTTACACTGCAGCAGAGGCGCAGCGTCCTCTGCCCCGCTGCTCTGCATCGGCACTGTGTCCCCTGTGCCCTTGTTGAAGTTATCCGCTCTTTGTTGCGGTTCACAGTAGGAGTTCTTTAAATTCAGAAAGTTAATGTCTGGTGGGAGTGGGCCACACAGCTGCGGCCATATCTGTCGCCCCTGCGAGCTCTCAATATGCCTTGGCTGATTGATCTCTGGGGTCGCATCAACCCTGTCACCGATGCCCACGTCTAGTATAGACGCTAGAGAAGGTCCGTGTATTTTGACATGCTCCCATAAGCTGAGGTGCGTGGGTGATATCTCGGTCATCAATGTCAGTGCCTCCTTCCCAATCTGTGAAGGAGCTGCGGTCATGGGGATGTTATCCGTTTCCTTGGCATGGGGCACTGTAGCGGTAGTTAAAAACCGCGAGGCAGATCCCTGCCGGCTGGGAACAGATTTCTTGGGGCGGGAAGTCCGCTCCGGTATCCTCACCATTGTGTAGAGATCCGTGCAGGACGAAAGTAGTCTGTCCAGTCTGGGCAGGAGCATGGCCTGTATTTCAGCAAAAATGTAGTTGTTGGCCGCTGCTTCATCAGTGTTGGACAATCCCATTGCGGGAAGGAGGGTGATAATATGCAGGTATCGAACTATGTACAACGTGGCAGTAGAGCAAACGCCACGGTGCCAGATGGCCTTCTTAGCCTTGTACTGCAACCGGGGGCTAGGGCCGATGGAACGCCCTACACAAATAATGTATCGACTGGCGATGACCAGAGCAGGGTCTCCCAGTAAGATGTGTGCTGTGGGGGTCTAGATGGTCTCTGAATATTTCGGAAAAAGCCACTTATTTGGCTGGTAGTATCAGAGCTCTTGTAGCTTGCTTCCATCCAGAAGTCCCGCCCACCGGAAGTCATAAGATTTTGTTTTAACCATAAGTGAAAGTGTTGGAAAAATATTTTGTGAGATAGCTGCAGTGAAAATTTACTGGCAGAATGAGAGATTTTATTTATAACCCTTTAGTGAAGTGCTGGAAAATGACTATTTCTGCAATTTGAGTGATATTTGGGGCTCAGTATTAATTATTTATTAAAATTCCACAGTAAAAGTCCCCATACTTTGTAATATTGTAGAGGGGTCATTGAGTGAGATACCTTCAGTGAAAATGTATTGCACTATAGAAATATTTAGTTTTTTTTTTTTTTATACTTTTTATTAAAGTTTCGTAGAAGGCAAACAAACAAAAAAATGTCATTGGAAAAAACACAAATACAGTGTATAGTTACATTGCATGACAATACATAAACATAAAATACGCAACAATTGCCTTAAGACTTTAGACCTACTGATCAATTTTAACGGGCCACTCTAAGGCCTTATAATGATGTATTGTGGGTATGGTTATAGCAGGTAAATTTAAGTAGATTGGGATCACTCTTGGATCCGAGATGAGAAACTTTGTTTTATTCTTTTAATTTTTTATGATTAACAAAAAGGAAATGTCAATCAATCCTGCAAAGCTGGGGGGGAAACATATGGTCATTGTCGTATTGCAGTGCAGGATTTATGGAAATTAAATGAAGTCAAGGTGCGGTACAAGCAAGATACACCGCTCAGATAACCCTCCTAAGTTAGGAAGTATATTATTTGAAAATGGGAGGGGGGGGGGGAGGTGGTCATTGTAAAGTAACAGGTTATTGGTATGATGGGAGTACGCTAGGTCAAAGGAGCACTTAAATCTAGGGAACCAAGGGTTCAATGATTGCACATTTAGCGAAATTTATAGGGCTTATCTGAAATATAGTGCATGAAAAAGGCATAAATGATAAGAATAATGATGCAGGACCTGCCTGCCCGAAAAGCACTGCATTGAGCTGCAAGGTCTCGCTGCACCTCAGGTTATAACATCTTAGCAATTGGTAATATATTTATGAGCTAAGTAGGCAAGAGTATTATACTCTCTTTCATATATATGCCAGTTGGGATAAATTAGTTAATAAGGTGAGCACCGCAGTTAGTCCCTGGATACACTATGTAGGTAGCAAATAAGGTTTGGTAAGTCTGGGCAACAAACATCACCATAAATAGAAGGTCTACAAGCAGAAGTAAAAAGTGGGCTATGTGGGTTGCGCTGGAACCATTAAAACATAAAATATACCTATCTATAAAAGGCTGCTAATAAGGTAATAGGAGGTCCTATAGCTTGGAGTAACGCGGGAGCAAATGACACACTGTGAGGAGAATAGACGCCAATATTGGGGGAACACCATGACAATAGAAGGATATATCTATTAAACATAATGGAACACCAACATTTCTAGACATTGATTATGGAGGCGTAGTCCCGGCCGCTGACCACGCCTGTACAACCAAGGTAAATAGGAGAAAACAATGCAAACAATTGTACGTATATATGGGTGTCCATCACTAGAAATAATGAGCCTTGCAGGTAGGGTAGGGGGAGAACAGTAATCATCTCCTGCATAAGCTATACCACACTATCCCTAAAGTAATTAACTAAGGCCTAGATTTGGAGTTCGGCGGTAGCCGTCAAAACCAGCGTTAGAGGCTCCTAACGCTGGTTTTGGCCGCCCGCTGGTATTTGGAGTCAGTGATTAAAGGGTCTAACGCTCACTTTACAGCCGCGACTTTTACATACCGCAGATCCCCCTACGCCATTTGCGTAGCCTATCTTTTCAATGGGATCTTTCTAACGCTGGTATTTAGAGTCGTTTCTGAAGTGAGCGTTAGAGCTCTAACGACAAAATTCCAGCCGCCTGAAAATAGCAGGAGTTAAGAGCTTTCTGGCTAACGCCGGTTTATAAAGCTCTTAACTACTGTACCCTAAAGTACACTAACACCCATAAACTACCTATGTACCCCTAAACCGAGGTACCCCCACATCGCCGCCACTCGATTTAAATTTTTAACCCCTAATCTGCCGACCGCCACCTACGTTATACTTATGTACCCCTAATCTGCTGCCCCTAACCCCGCCGACCCCTGTATTATATTTATTAACCCCTAACCTGCCCCCCACAACGTCGCCGCCAGCTACTTACAATAATTAACCCCTAATCTTCCGACCGCAAATCGCCGCCACCTACGTTATCCCTATGTACCCCTAATCTGCTGCCCCTAACATCGCCGACCCCTATATTATATTTATTAACCCCTAATCTGCCCCCCTCAACGTCGCCGACACCTGCCTACACTTATTAACCCCTAATCTGCCGAGCGGACCTGAGCGCTACTATAATAAAGTTATTAACCCCTAATCCGCCTCACTAACCCTATAATAAATAGTATTAACCCCTAATCTGCCCTCCCTAACATCGTCGACACCTAACTTCAATTATTAACCCCTAATCTGACGACCGGAGCTCATCGCTACTATAATAAATGTATTAACCCCTAAAGCTAAGTCTAACCCTAACACTAACACCCCCCTAACTTAAATATAATTTACATCTAACGAAATAAATTAACTCTTATTAAATAACTTATTCCTATTTAAAGCTAAATACTTACCTGTAAAATAAACCCTAATATAGCTACAATATAAATTATAATTATATTATAGCTATTTTAGGATTTATATTTATTTTACAGGCAACTTTGTAATTATTTTAACCAGGTACAATAGCTATTAAATAGTTAAGAACTATTTAATAGTTACCTATTTAAAATAATAACAAATTTACCTGTAAAATAAATCCTAACCTAAGATATAATTAAACCTAACACTACCCTATCAATAAAATAATTAAATAAACTACCTACAATTACCTACAATTAACCTAACACTACACTATCAATAAATTAATTAAACACAATTGCTACAAATAAATACAATTAAATAAACTAGCTAAAGTACAAAAAATAAAAAAGAACTAAGTTACAGAAAATAAAAAAATATTTACAAACATAAGAAAAATATTACAACAATTTTAAACTAATTACACCTACTCTAAGCCCCCTAATAAAATAACAAAGACCCCCAAAATAAAAAATTCCCTACCCTATTCTAAATTAAAAAAGTTACAAGCTCTTTTACCTTACCAGCCCTGAACAGGGCCCTTTGCGGGGCATGCCCCAAGAATTTCAGCTCTTTTGCCTGTAAAAAAAAACATACAATACCCCCCCCCAACATTACAACCCACCACCCACATACCCCTAATCTAACCCAAACCCCCCTTAAATAAACCTAACACTAATCCCCTGAAGATCTTCCTACCTTGTCTTCACCATCCAGGTATCACCGATCCGTCCTGGCTCCAAGATCTTCATCCAACCCAAGCGGGGGTTGGCGATCCATAATCCGGTGCTCCAAAGTCTTCCTCCTATCCGGCAAGAAGAGGACATCCGGACCGGCAAACATCTTCTCCAAGCGGCATCTTCGATCTTCTTCCATCCGGTGCGGAGCGGGTCCATCTTGAAGCAGGCGACGCGGATCCATCCTCTTCTTCCGATGTCTCCCGACTAATGACGGTTCCTTTAAGGGACGTCATCCAAGATGGCGTCCCTCGAATTCCGATTGGCTGATAGGATTCTATCAGCCAATCGGAATTAAGGTAGGAATTTTCTGATTGGCTGATGGAATCAGCCAATCAGAATCAAGTTCAATCCGATTGACTGATCCAATCAGCCAATCAGATTGAGCTCGCATTCTATTGGCTGTTCCGATCAGCCAATAGAATGCGAGCTCAATCTGATTGGCTGATTGGATCAGCCAATCGGATTGAACTTGATTCTGATTGGCTGATTCCATCAGCCAATCAGAAAATTCCTACCTTAATTCCGATTGGCTGATAGAATCCTATCAGCCAATCGGAATTCGAGGGACGCCATCTTGGATGACGTCCCTTAAAGGAACCGTCATTAGTCGGGAGACATCGGAAGAAGAGGATGGATCCGCGTCGCCTGCTTCAAGATGGACCCGCTCCGCACCGGATGGAAGAAGATCGAAGATGCCGCTTGGAGAAGATGTTTGCCGGTCCGGATGTTCTCTTCTTGCCGGATAGGAGGAAGACTTTGGAGCACCGGATTATGGATCGCCAACCCCCGCTTGGGTTGGATGAAGATCTTGGAGCCAGGACGGATCGGTGATACCTGGATGGTGAAGACAAGGTAGGAAGATCTTCAGGGGATTAGTGTTAGGTTTATTTAAGGGGGGGTTGGGTTAGATTAGGGGTATGTGGGTGGTGGGTTGTAATGTTGGGGGGGGGGTATTGTATGTTTTTTTTTACAGGCAAAAGAGCTGAAATTCTTGGGGCATGCCCCGCAAAGGGCCCTGTTCAGGGCTGGTAAGGTAAAAGAGCTTGTAACTTTTTTAATTTAGAATAGGGTAGGGAATTTTTTATTTTGGGGGGCTTTGTTATTTTATTAGGGGGCTTAGAGTAGGTGTAATTAGTTTAAAATTGTTGTAATATTTTTCTTATGTTTGTAAATATTTTTTTATTTTCTGTAACTTAGTTCTTTTTTATTTTTTGTACTTTAGCTAGTTTATTTAATTGTATTTATTTGTAGCAATTGTGTTTAATTAATTTATTGATAGTGTAGTGTTAGGTTAATTGTAGGTAATTGTAGGTAGTTTATTTAATTATTTTATTGATAGGGTAGTGTTAGGTTTAATTATATCTTAGGTTAGGATTTATTTTACAGGTAAATTTGTTATTATTTTAAATAGGTAACTATTAAATAGTTCTTAACTATTTAATAGCTATTGTACCTGGTTAAAATAATTACAAAGTTGCCTGTAAAATAAATATTAATCCTAAAATAGCTATAATATAATTATAATTTATATTGTAGCTATATTAGGATTTATTTTACAGGTAAGTATTTAGCTTTAAATAGGAATAATTTATTTAATAAGAGTTAATTTATTTCGTTAGATAAAAATTATATTTAAGTTAGGGGGGTGTTAGTGTTAGGGTTAGACTTAGCTTTAGGGGTTAATCCATTTATTAGAATAGCGGTGAGCTCCGATCGGAAGTTTAGGGGTTAATAATTGAAGGTAGGTGTCGGCGATGTTAGGGAGGGCAGATTAGGGGTTAATACTATTTATGATAGGGTTAGTGAGGCGGATTAGGGGTTAATAACTTTATTATAATAGCGGTGCGGTCCGCTCGGCAGATTAGGGGTTAATAAGTGTAGGCAGGTGTCGGCGACGTTGTGGGGGGCAGATTAGGGGTTAATAAATATAACATAGGGGTCGGCGATGTTAGGGCAGCAGATTAGGGGTACATAGGGATAACGTAGGTGGCGGCGGTTTACGGAGCGGCAGATTAGGGGTTAAAAAAATATGCAGGGGTCAGCGATAGCGGGGGCGGCAGATTAGGGGTTAATAAGTGTAAGGTTAGGGGTGTTTAGACTCGGGGTACATGTTAGGGTGTTAGGTGCAGACGTAGGAAGTGTTTCCCCATAGGAAACAATGGGGCTGCGTTAGGAGCTGAACGCTGCTTTTTTGCAGGTGTTAGGTTTTTTTTCAGCTCAAACAGCCCCATTGTTTCCTATGGGAGAATCGTGCACGAGCACGTTTTTGAGGCCGGCCGCGTCCGTAAGCAACTCTGGTATCGGGAGTTGCATTTGCGGTAAAAATGCTCTACGCTCCTTTTTTGGAGCCTAACGCAGCATTTGTTTTAACTCTCGATACCAGAGTTAAATTTATGGTGCGGCCAGAAAAAAGCCCGCGGAGCGTTAACAGCCCTTTTACCGCCGAACTCCAAATCTAGGCCTAAGATAGCAGAGAGTTGGACTAGGAACAGTTAGACTGTGTAACAGTATAGGTTAGGACATTCTAGTGTAAATCTTTGCTGGCTCTGTAGCAGTATAAATAGATAGTTCCACCTTCTTGTGATGTATGGATCGGAAGCATCAGATTTCAAGTTAAGCTGTAAATATATACATTCTAAAGGGGATGGAGCAGTGCATGCTTAATCCAACAAATACAGAAACACGATGTGAGGTTCAAATATAACAAAATAACAGTACATTGCATTCATTTGACCCTACATAGAATAAAATGTCAAGAACAAATTTATATAGAATTAGAGCTCCCAACATAAACAAGAAGAATGAAAACATTTGTATGCTAAAAGCTTGAATATGCAGTAATAATAGGAACCATATGAACAGTATTTGGAGCACAAGGGAACTGGCGGTAAAACAGACTAGCTAAACCATGACATGTAAGCACCAAAAGCATTGTAGAAAACAACCGAAGGGTTGCAGTGTCAAGGCTGGTTTTTCATAGTATATGTCCACCTGTTTCATATCACAGAGGAGAGAAGTAAATTACCTCCATATGGAGAGTTGCCGAAAGTGACAGATACATATTTCGTCATTATAGTCCCCCTTAATCAGGTATGTTCACAGTCATTAGGGGCAATATGACCAACTGTGAGGGTTCTAGGTGAGTATGCAGTGGTACGGGAGAATCTTAGTTACAGAAGCAAAGTAAACCACTGCACATGCAAAAATGCATCAACCGACTCCTGCTTTAAGAGCTGCGAGGCCCAGGGGATGGAAGCGCTTCACTCGGCAATCACATTTGTGAAGTGTGCGGTGTGCCATCCAAGCTGCTTGCAACTGATCCCAATAGTCACTACGGAACGTGACACAGGATGCTTGGTATTCCTCTGTTACACTGCAGCCTGCAGCCTCGGGTGATATGCAATCCAGGCAAACACTGCTTGGGGACTGCGAGCGCTCCGGTGTGGAAATTTTGTCCCCTATGTCCGCCTCAGTCAAGTGGGTTGCTGCCGTCAGATGGGTCATCTCCAGATAGTTTTGTGCTTGACGTTGAGTAGGCGGCGAACTCTGTGATAGCCTGGCTCCCCTATTCTCCGGTACAGGAATGAATGAGTGGGCAGCGTAGGTTGCAGATGCCGCTGCCGTTTGCTGGGGCTCCACCATGAGCTGACAGTCGAGCGCAATTCTACACCCATCCAGAAACAGATATATCACTTCCATAACGCGCTCTGCATCCTCCATGGTCGGGTATGGTAGTTGGCCCCTAGGTTGGGGATTAAAAAAAAAGAAAATAGAAGTGATAAGCTTTGTCAATTTTGTTCTCTTAATTGAAATTGCCGATTAGGCCACAAGATGGCTGCTATAGTCCACGCAGTCAGTGCCAGCCGCATCAAGGTTGCGGAGATATGTTTATGAGGTGTTTCTCTTGGTAAAAGTAGCTGTTAAGAACGGCTGCAGTTCCAGATCTTCTCTAGTAGCTTAATAAATAAATATATGAGCGCAGACGGTCGCTAACTTTATGTTTTAGATAAAGTATAGTAAGAGCTGCTGGAAAGTGCGACCGTCCGGTTTCAAAGCTGGCTCCGCCCCCCGAAATATTTAGTTTTTAACCCTAAGTGAATGTGCTGGAAAATTACTATTTTGTTTTTGTTGTCATTTGAGTGACATTTAGGGCCTTATCTGTTTAAACTCCCATGGTAAAAAGTCCCCATACTTTGTGATATGGGTGTGTGAGATAGCTGCAGTGAAAATTTACTGGCAGCATAAGAGATTTTGTTTCTAACCCTTATTGAAGGGCTGGAAAAAGACTATTTTTACAATTTGAGTAACATTTTGGGCCCCATATTTTTTAAAATTCCACAGTAAAAAGTCCACATACTTGGTGACAATGTAGAGGGATCATTGTGTGAGATACCTGCAATGAATATTTATTGTCACAATAGGAGATTTTAAAAAAAAGACCATTTTCGCAATATGAGTAATTATATTTGGGGCATAATATTTTTAAAATTCCACAGTAAAAAGTCCCCATACTTTGTGACATTGTAGACAGTCACAGAGGGGTCATTGTGTCATTGGCACATTGGGAGATTTTGGTTTTACCTAAAGTGGAATTGTTGAAAAATAACTATTTTTGAAAATCAATATTTAAAAAATTCCACAATAAAAACGTATCCACACTGTGTGATATTATAGAGGGATCAGTGTGTGAGATATGTGGTGCAAATTTAATTTATTGGTACAATTGGATATTAACTTTTACCCTAAGTGGAATTCTTGTGAAATTTGGTAACAAGTATTTTATTTTAATTTCTACAGGAAAATGTCCTTTCTATGTGAGAGCGTAGAGGGCTCAGTGTGCGCGTCATCTGCAGGTTAAATTTATAGGTAGAATTATCTTTTTTTTTACTTTATGCAGAATTGTGTTAAAATGTCAATTTATTGCAAAAATGCTTATGCTTTGTTAAGGTTTTTTTTATGTAAAAAAAATAAATACATTTAAAACAGTTAAAACATCTCTTATAAGTTATAAGCATATATGTATGTACAACTATTGATAGTGACAGTTTTATAACTGTGATCTCCAAAGCAGCGTCTGATAATAACTTGACTTAAATTTGTGAACTGTCGTAAAGCATTAGCTTGACTCAATTGTTTGCAGTGGGGTTAAACCCACAGCTATATACCAGCAAAAGTGTATAATATAATCTGACACATAAGAGCATTTTCTTCGTGCACTCTTATGTCCAGTGAAGTGTCTAATTTGTTATTCATTATGCTGCATCAATTTATCTCAACAACAAAAAATGGGCCATCTTGTGTCAAACACTGGATACTGTACTGTAAAATCCCGACTCTGCGTGTGCAACGTCTAGTTTCAAAGACGTCACTTATTTACTATTGGCTCGGCTCACTACAGCCTCATGCCCTTTAAGAAGAATAGCGATTTACTATTGGCTGGTACATATAGTATCCTAGCAACGAAGCAGCAGCGTCTGCGGCCTTGAGAAGAGGTTGATCTTGCGGACAGGGACACAAGCTAGATCGGGGGTTCAGGGCCCTGTATGTAGTGTAAACCATATCTGTAAACAGTGATTGCTCTGTCCGTAACTGCCTGACTCTGTCCTTCCTTCTTCCCCGTTGCACATTATCCTGCTGCTGTTCTTTTCTCTGCCGAGTCCTTCTGCGCCTTTCCCCTCTTGCTCGCAGTCATGTCTCTCCGCACTCTGCCTCTGCTCTTTATTAACCTCGGAGGAGAAATGCTTTATATTCTGGACCAGCGGCTGCGAGCCCAGAACATACCCCCGGATAAAGCAAAGAAAGGTGAGTGTCACTTGAATAATCGTGTGAAGGGAAATGAAATTGCACTTCCAGCCATTACTAATTTATTAGATAATTATTTGTTTTATTCAAGACTGGTTCCTGCAAACCAGTTTTTATCCACATTAAAGTTGATTTGTTAATTGTAGGGGGTATTCTAGTTGTGAGGCCCCAGGTTAAATGCTGTAAATGTGGAATGCCTGTCATTTGAGAAACTTGGCATTTGCAGCAGAAGTTGGTATATAATGCATCAGTAATAATATATAAATCAGTTATTATATATTTATATTATAAATTTGTTTAACATCAGTTCAACATCAGTTCAGTTTATTTATGTGGCATTATTTTAATGAGCAGCTATTCAATTGTATATAATAAATAGTTAAATTAATTCTACTAGACTGCTCAGTGATAAATAAGTCCCTGTTACTAATTACATTAAAAACAGCAACTATGAGGTTAAAATTATTATTTTTCTAGCAATAGAAATATTAAGCTAATGTTTAGATTCTGCAGTAGTTTTGGAAGGGTGTGGGTAAAAGCCGGATCCTGCCGGATCTTGTTGGGTTCCTGCCGGATCCATGTCTAATTTAGACAGATATACACAAATTTAAAGGGACAGTAAACTTATAAAATAATGTTATATAATGCTGCACATAGTGCAGCATTATATAACATTATCATAGAGGCAGGTAGCAAAAACAAAAGCATTGCGAGATATTTAATATTAAACTTGGATTTATCAGCCCTCCGCTCCAGGATCTTCTGAGCGGGTATTGAATTTTAAAAGCGCTTTGTAGGCGCGCTATCTAATCACAACACGCCCGATCGAGCCATTGAAATGAATGTAGCTCGCTCCCGCATGGTAGCGGGAGCGAGCTACATTCATTTCAGTGGCGCGATCGCGCACGCTGTGATTAGACAGCGCGCTAGCAAAGCGCTTTTAAAATTCAAGATCCGCTCAGAAGATCCTGGAGCGGAGAGCTGCTAAATCCAAGTTTAATATTAAATATCTCGCAATGCTTTTGTTTTTGCTACCTGTCGCTAAGATAATGTTATATAATGCTGCACTATGTGCAGCATTATATAACATTATTTTATAAGTTTACTGCCCCTTTAAGTGTTTTCCACACAAACACATCCAGACACTTATGGATCCACCAATTTTTTTTTACACAAAAACATCTGGGTCCTTTCAGAACCGACACTTTTTTACAGAAAAACAGCTGGATCCTGCCTGATCTATGTCTAATTTAGATAGAAACACAAAAATTTAAGATTTTTCCACACAAACACATCCAGACACTTCTGAATTCAACAATATTTTACTCAAAAACATCTTGGTCCTTCCAGAACCAATTCTTTTATATAGAAAAACAGCCGGATCCTGCCGGATCCATGTCTAATTTAGACAGAAACACAAAAATGTAAGTGTTTTCCACACAAACACATCCAGAGTGTGTTCCACACAAACATCCAGACGCTTCTGAATTCAACAATATTTTACTGAAAAACATCTTGGTCCTTCCAGAACCAATTCTTTTATATAGAAAAACAGCCGGATCCTGCCGGATCCATGTCTAATTTAGACAGTAGTGATTACGGCGTACAGCCGAAACGCGTATACTGTGTTATCCTGTTGTACCTCTGTCCCTCCATGGACTGTTTTACTTATTTTGCATTAATAAATGCTAAGTTTTAACTTTACTACTACCGTTGCTGCTTATTTTTCTTTATTTGGTTGGATGATAATTTAGACAGCTACACACAAATTGAAGTGTTTTCCACACAAACACATCCAGACGCTTCTGAATCCAACAATGTTTTGCACAAAAAAGGGATCCTACCAGAACCAGCCTTTTTGTTTACGGAAAAACAGTTGGATCCATGTCCTATTAAGACAGATACACACACAAATTCAGGTATTTTCCAAACAAACTCATCCAGACACTCCTGGATCCAAAGCTATTGTAGATTAAAAACATCAGAATCCTACCAGAACCAACTCTCTGTTGAATCCAGTACTATATTTACACACAAACAAAATGTGTTGGTTCTGAAAGGACCTAGATGTGTTTGTGTAAAATACTGTTGGATTCAGAAGTGTCTGGATGTGTTTGTGTGCATCTGTCTAAATCATACATGGATCCTCTAAATTAGACATGGATCTGTCAGTATCCGACTGTTTATTTTATAAAAATTGTTGGTTCTGAAAGGATCCAGATGTTTTTGTGTAAAATATTGTTGAATTCAGAAGTGTCTGGATGCGTTTGTGTGGAAAACACTTACATTTGTGTGTCTCTGTCTAAATTAGACATGGATCCAGCAGGATCTGGCTGTTTTTCTGTAAAAAAAGTGTTGGTTCTGAAAGAACCCAGATGTTTTTGTTTAAAAAAATTGGTGGATCCAGAAGTGTCTAAATGTGTTTGTGTGGAAAACACTTAAATTTGTGTATATCTGTCTAAATTAGACATGGATCCAGCAGAATACATCTGTTTTTCTGTAAAAAAAAAGTGTTGGTTCTGAAAGGACCTAGATGTTTTTTGTGTAATACATTGGTGGATCCAGAAGTGTCTGGGTGTGTTTGTGTGGAAAACTCTTAAATTTGTGTGTATCTGTCTAAACTAGACATGAATCCGGTAGGATTCGGCTTTTTTTCTGTAAAAAAGTGTCAGTTTTAAATGGACCCAGATGTTTTTGTTTAAAAAAAAAATGGTGGATACAGAAGTGTCTGGATGTGTTTGTGTGGAAAACACTTAAAGGGACAGTCTACACCAGAATTTTTATTGTTTTAAAAGATAGATAATCCCTTTATTACCCATTCCCCAGTTTTGCATAACCAACACAGTTATATTAATATACTTTTAACCTCTGTGATTATCTTGTATCTAATCCTCTGCAAACTGCCCCTTTATTTCAGTTCTTTTGACAGACTTGCAGTTTAGCCAATCAGTGCCTGCTCCCAGATAACGTCACGTGCACGAGCATAGTGTTATCTATATGAAATACATGAACTAACACCCTCTAGTGGTGAAAAACTGTTAAAATGCATTCTGAAAAGAGGTGGCCTTCAAGGTCTAAGAAATTAGCATATGAACCTCCTAGGTTAAGCTTTCAACTAAGAATACAAAGAGAACAAAGCAAAATTGGTGATAGAGCATGTAATTTTAAACAATTTACTTTTATCTGAATCATGAAAGTTTATTTTTGCCTAGACTGTCCCTTTAAATTTGTGTTTCTGTCTAAATTAGACATCGATCCGGCAGGATCCGGCTGTTTTTCTGTAAAAAAAAGTGTTGGTTCTGAAAGGACCCAGATGGTTTTTGTGTAAAAAATTGGTGGATCCAGAAGTGTCTCGATGTGTAAATTTGTGTGTATCTGTCTAAATTAGACATGGATCTGGCAGGATCCGGCTTTTATCCACACCCGCTTTGGAATGTATGAAACCTTTAAAACAAGCATAGTATAAATTGAAAAGCATGTCAGGAAGGTAATGTCTTGGTTTGATATTATTCAATAAAAAAGAAACTATACGTACCTAATTTTAGAAGTCATATTAATATGCACACTTCACATATTGGTTGGGAAAATCTAGGTTTGGCTTTTAATGTTGAATTTTTACCGTAAAGCATGGGTTCAACATTAGAACATACCTCCCAACATTCCCCAAACTCCTTAGACTTTGGTTTTGTAAGGGAAATGTGGAAGGAGCCTTGGGTGTTATGTGGGTGGAGCTGTGACTGGTAGGGACAGAGCCACAGGTGTTCTTGGGCTGTAGGCAGAATTGAGGTGGGTCATGGACCGAAATTTGCACTTAATGGGACACTGAACCCAAATTTTTTCTTTCATGATTCAGATAGAGCATGGAATTTTAAGCAACTTTCTAATTTACTCCTATTATCAATTTTTCTTCGTTCTCTTGCTATCTTTATTTTAAAAGCAGGAATGTAAATCTTAGCAGCCAGACCATTTTAGGTTCAGCACCATCGATAGCGCTTGCTTATTGGAGGCTGACATTTACCCACAGATAAGCAAGCATAACTTAGGTTCTCAACCAAAATTGGGCCGGCTCCTATGCATCACATTCCTGCTTTTTAAAAAAAGATAGCAAGAGAACAAAGAAAAATTGATAAAAGGAGTAAATTAGAAAGTTGCTTAAAATTGCATGCTCTATCTGAATCATAAGAAAAAAAAATTGGGTTTAATTTCCCTTTAAGGAAAAGCTATGTGAGAGGCATATACCTCCCAACCTTTCCACATCCTGCTGGGTTGTCACAGATTGGGAGGTCTGGCCCACTTCCCGCCACACACATTTATTGTCACAGCTTTAAAACAACTTACTAGCCATGCCCACAGACCACCCTGATATGCCTATGGTCCACACTAAACGCAACCCATTCTCTGTGGCTCTGCCCCTCCCGACATGGACGCACACGTGTAACGCAGACGGCAGTTTTTAACCAGAAGAGGTACTGTAAGGAATGCAAAAAAACAAACATATTTATGTTTAGCTGATGAATTCATTTCTTTTATGATGGTGAGAGTCAACAAGCCATTACATGTGGGATTAAAGGGACAGTCTACACTGGAATTGTTATTGTTTTAAAAGATAGATAATCCCTTTATTACCCATTCCCTAGTTTTGCATAACACAGTTATATTAATACACTTTTTACCTCTGTGATTACCTTGTATCTAAGCCTCTGCAAACTGCCCCCTTATTTCAGTTCTTTTGACAGACACAGCCAGAGAAGATTATGACTTAAAGGCGGGGAAAAATAGTAATTTTATTATTTTATTTTTTAAATATTAATTTAAAAGTTTGGGTTTAAGAATAAGTTTGGATTTTGGAATACCAGATTTGGGGATTTGTACCTGTATTGCGATACAAATAGCTTGCACGAGAGAGCCTGCCCTCTCTCACTTCCTGGTACATAGAGCCCTAAGTATTATAGTGGAGATAATATAATTTATGGTTTGTGCAGCTTTGCCTCTTGCTTTTGTGCAACCAGTTATGAGACAGCAGGTGTTATCAATCAACCTTAACATATCTGTTTGGAATGATTTAAACTCCACCACTTTTAACTTGGCATAGAGGTTAGGAAGCTGGTTTCTTAACCCCTTAATGACCACAGCACTTTTCCATTTTCTGTCCGTTTGGGACCAAGGCTATTTTTACATTTTTGTGGTGTTTGTGTTTAGCTTTAATTTTCTTCTTACTCATTTACTGTACCCACACATATTATATACAGTTTTTCTCGCCATTAAATGTACTTTCTAAATATACCATTATTTTCATCATATCTTATAATTTACTATAAAAAAAATGATAAAATATGAGGAAAAATGGAAAAAAACACACTTTTTCTAACTTTGACCCCCAAAATCTGTTACATATCTAAAACCACCAAAAAACACCCATGCTAAATAGTTTCTAAATTTTGTCCTGAGTTTAGAAATACCCAATGTTTACATGTTCTTTGCTTTTTTTGCAAGTTATAGGGCCATAAATACAAGTAGCACTTTGCAATTTCCAAACCATTTTTTTCCAAAATTAGCGCTAGTTACATTAGAACACTGATATCTTTCAGGAATCCCTGAATATCCCTTGACATGTATATATTTTTTTTTAGTAGACATCATAAAGTATTGATCTAGGCCAATTTTGGTATATTTCATACCACCATTTCTCCGCCAAATGCGATCAAATAAAAAAATCGTTCACTTTTTCACAAATTTTTTCACAAACTTTAGGTTTCTCACTGAAATTATTTACAAACAACTTGTGCAATTATGGCATAAATGGTTGTAAATTCTTCTCTGGGATCCCCTTTGTTCAGAAATAGCACACATATATGGCTTTGGTGTTGCTTTTTGGTAATTAGAAGGCCGCTAAATGCCACTGCGCACCACAAGTGTATTATGCCCAGCAGTTAAGGGGTTAATTAGGGAGCTTTTAGGGAGCTTGTAGGGTTAATTTTAGCTTTAGTGTAGTGTAGTAGACAACCCCAAGTATTGATCTAGGCACATTTTGGTATATTTCATGCCCCCATTTCACCGCCAAATGCGATCAAATTAAAAAAAACGTAAATTTTTTCACAATTTTAGGTTTCTCACTGAAATCATTTACAAACAGCTTGTGCAATTATGGCACAAATGGTTGTAAATGCTTGTCTGGGATCCCCTTTGTTCAGAAAAAGCAGACATATATGACTTTGGCGTTGCTTTCTGGTAATTAGAAGGCCACTAAATCCTGTTGCGCCTCACACGTGTATTATGGCTAGCAGTGAAGGGGTTAATTAGGGAGTTTGTAGGGAGCTTGCAGGGTTAATTTTAGCTTTAGTGTAGAGATCAGCCTCCCATCTGACACATCCCACCCCCTGATCCCTCCCAAACAGCTCCCTTCCCTCCCCCACCCCACAATTGTCCCCGCCATCAGAAAGTCTGCCAGTACTAAAATAAAAGGGTTTTAAAAATTTTTTTTTTACATATGCTACTGTGTAGGATCCCCCCCTTAGCCCCCAACCTCCTTGATCCCCCCCCAAAACCGCTCTCTAACCCTCCCCTCTGCCTTATTGGGGGCCATCTTGGGTACTGGCAGCTGTCTGCCAGTACCCAGTTTACAATAAAAAGTGCTTTTTTTTGTTTGTTTGTTTTTTTCTGTAGTGTAGCTTCCCCCCCCCCCACACAGACAAACCCCCACCACCTTGCTGATCGTTTTTTTTTTTTTTTATTTTGACATTTTTTTAATATTTTTTATTTCCAGCATTTTCTGTAGTGTAGCGGTTCCCACCCGCTCCCTCCCCGTGCACGCGCCCGCCCCCACCCTCCCGTGCACGCGCGCCCGTACGCGCCCCCAGCCACCCCCGCCCACGATCCCGCCCCCCTTTACATCAACAGGGCCATCGATGGCCGCCACCCGCCTCCCGGTCCGGCTCCCACCAACCAACGCAGTAAGCCACCGATCTCCGGTGCAGAGAGGGCCACAGAGTGGCTCTCTCTGCACCGGATGGCTTAAAAAGGTTATTGCAGGATGCCTCCATATCGAGGCATCACTGCAATAACCGGAAAGCATCTGGAAGCGAGCAGGATCGCTTCCAGCTGCTTTCCACACTGAGGACGTGCAGGGTACGTTCTCAGGCGTTAACTGCCTTTTTTCTGAGGACGTACCCTGCACGTCCTCAGTCGTTAAGGGGTTAAACCTCTTCTCTCTTGCGATTGCAGGCTCTGAAGCAGCACCCACAGCTTAATATATAAATGGATTGTTTAAAATGACCTTTCTGATTCTTATTCGCCATCAAAGTCCATTTTTGTTTCAGGACCCTAAAAAACACACTGCTGTTTTATATGTTTTGTCATTTGCATTTTTTGTTGTATTTTATAGGGTATCACAACTGTGTTTTCTTCTTTTAGTAAATATGTTTTCAATTCCCTATTGGTTGATAAAGCATTTTGAAATACTGCTGCCAGATAACTAAGGGATTGCTGTTTTCTCAAAGGGAATTTTATTTTGTTTATATGAATGTAGTGTTATGCTAAGTTAATTGGACAGTTTTACTTAATTAACTGTATGCAAAAAAAATTGTCAGCAACATGCAAAGATAGCAGTGTCCCCATACAATCTTTTGTGCTTCTTGACTTTTTTTTTAGATTATTTTTATCAATTAATAAAAATGCAAAGTGAGTGAATAGAAGACAGATCTGACTGCAATCAATATTTGGTGTGAGGAGGATATTGTAAGGAGCATGATTAAATAATTATATCAAAACAAGTGCTAGTTATTAGGGCTGGGCGATATGTGGGGGGGGCGGGGAAATCACGATTTAAAAAACAAAACAAAATACACGATTGCGATTTTCTTATTTACTAGAACACCTTAATTTTGCGCACGTGACGGGTCTCTCCCTCTGAGCAGTCGGCGTTCCTGGGATGGTCCCGGGGAGGAGGGGCGGGACACAGACTGGGAAGGAGGTGTCTCTAGCAGGTGATTGGTGGACTGGTGTTACTGTAGCATGAGTGGCCCATCAGAATTAAGCACCGTCACAACACCGGCTTTTTCATTGCAGGCGGTGCTGTGGGATGGATCATGATACTTCCTGTTCTGTCACTACAGTTTCTGTGAGCCCCATGTCTTCACATCTGAGGGAAAATATTAACTTGTTCTAATGTTTAAAATGCACTTAGGTCCCTGGGAGGCAGCTTAGAAAATACTATTTCAAATTAAAACACAGTGCATAATAAAGCTGCTAAGTGATATATAA
Organism: Bombina bombina; assembly: GCF_027579735.1. Taxonomy (NCBI): domain Eukaryota; kingdom Metazoa; phylum Chordata; class Amphibia; order Anura; family Bombinatoridae; genus Bombina; species Bombina bombina. The sequence goes on from NC_069501.1 coordinate 568,884,680, forward strand.
ACAATGTATTACATTTGGCACTTGCTAACACTTCAAACAAATGAGGTGCATTTTTATTTTCCATACGTATCACATATATTCATTTATGGTACTTTATTAGCGTTTTAGCCTTTTATTTGTTATTAAATGTCGGTTTAGGGGTTAATAGGTTAATTAGGTTTATTACGATGTGGGGGGTTGGCAGTTAAGGGGTTAATATTTTAATTATGTTATTTGCGGATTAGGGGTTCATTACTTTATTTTGCAATGTTGGCAGTTTTGGTGTTTGGTTAGGTTTTTTTTTGTTATACTTTGTGGGGGCGGTTAGAATTTTTTTTATTTCTTGCAGGCGGTTACGTGTTTATTAGTAGTTTCATGCGGGCGGTTGTGTGTATTTTTTTTTTTTTTAAAGACTTCGTTTGCCTACGCTGCATCCAGGTGTATTCCGAAAATGGCATTTTCTTTTGGCTGCGTGCGCAGGCAACATTCTTTTGGCTGCCTCGCGCAACCAACATTCCTTTGAGAATGCTTGCGCAACTGGCAACAAACTATAGTATAGATGTGCCTTTGTATAGAGCTGCGTAAAATGTTGGTGCTTTATAAATAAACAATAATAATAATTAACTGAAACAGAAACATTTGTGTAGGGAGAATAAAACTGGGTGAGGAACAACCAAACTCTGATAACTTCTTGCTGAAGACAATTTAATGTCAAAAGGCATACACCATGGCAAGACTGAGCACAGCAACATGACACAAGGTAGTTATACTGCATCAGCAAGGTCTCTCCCAGGCAGAAATTTCAAGGCAGACTGGTTTCCAGATGTGCTGTCCAAGCTCTTCTGAAAAAGCAGAAATAAACAGATAACGTTGAGGACTGAAGATGCAGTGGTCGGCCAATAAAACTTAGTGCAGTAGATGAAACACATCATGCTTACTTCCCTTTTTGCAATTGGATTATGTCCAGCAGTGCCATCAGCTCAGAATTGGCAGAAAGCAGTGGAACCCTGGTACACCCATCTACTGTCCAGAGAAGTCTGATCAGAACTGGTCTTCATGGAAGACTTGCGAGCCATAGCGCCAATGTGGAAACAAAGCTAAGCAACTCAACTATGCATGAAAACACATGAATTGGGGTGCAGAGAAATGTCAGCAGGTGCTCTGGATAGATGGACTTCAAATTTTAAAATCTTTGGCTGTAGTAGAAGGCAGTACAAGAATGAGTGTTTGCAGGCAACAGTGAAGCAGCATGGGTGTTCCTTGCAAGTTTGGGAATTTATTTCTACAAATCGAGTTGGGGATTTGCTCAGAATTAATAGTCTCCTCAATTCTGAGAGGTACAGACAGATACTTCTCCATTATGCAATATTATCAGAGACACATCGCATTAGCCCCAAATTTATTCTGCAGCATGACAAGGACCCCAAGCATACAGGCAAAGTCCCCCACAGAACCCTAATATTAATATCATCAAGTCTGTCTGGGATTACATGAAGAGACAGAAGCAACTGAGACTGCCTGAATCCACAGAAGAACTGTAGAGTTATTTTAAAAAAAAAAAGTCTGTGCAAGTGTACATAGAATAATTGATGCTGTTTTGAAGGCAAAGGGTGGCCACACCAAATATTGATTTGATGTAGATTCTTATTCTGTTCACTCACTTTGCATTTTGTTAATTGATATAGTTAATATGTATGTAATTGTGTGTGTATGTGTGTGTATGTGTATATGTGTGTGTGTATATGTATATATATGTATATATATATGTATATGTATATATATGTATATGTATATATATATATATATATATATATATATATATATATATATATATGTGTATATAACCAAATATAGTGGTAAGTCCAGCACTTTCTTGGGTACCCCTTCACTGGGTATAGCTTCTAGTAGGTTTACCTTTGCAGTGCACGTTTGCCTTGGAGGCCTGCCATGCTCCCATATACAATTTCCAAAGTAGACAATGGCAACAGCACTTTTCTTTAAAACACTTCTTCTTTATTAAAGTAACATTTTAGGATAAAATACAGCGACGTTTCGAGCCTCTTGGGCCCTTCCTCTTGCATGAGGAAGGGCCCAAGAGGCTCGAAACGTGCTGTTGCCATTGTCTACTTTGAGAATATATATATATATATATATATATATATATATATATATATATATATATATATATATATATATATACACATATGCACACACAACGGCCACTTTATTAGGGACACCTGTTCAATTACTTGGTAACACAAATTGCTAATCAGCCAATCACATGGCAGCAACTCAATGCATTTAGGTATCTAGACGTGGTGAAGACGACTTGCTGAAGTTCAAACCGAGCATCAGAATGGGGAAGAAATGGGATTTAAGTGTCTTTGAACTTACACTCCGGGATCAGGGATGCTTCAGAATGTGATAAGGAAGAATTGGATGATGCTCTCCAAGGACACTAGTCTACCTTTTGTGGATGCTCCGGTACCCCGGGTGGTATACAAGCGAGCAAGTAACCTCAGGGATCTACTAGTACTCAGTGATCCCACACACTGCTATGAAAAACAGACATGGCTCACAAGAGGGAAACCAGGATGTTACAAATGTGGCAATTGTGTCACTTGCAATAATCTCATTGCTGGGACATCTTTTCAACATCCCCATAACAACAAAAGATACAAAATAAGACATCGATTATCCTGCACATCGGAATATGTGGTGTATGCCATTATTTGCCCATGTTCCAAATTCTACATAGGCAAAACAGTGACAGTGTTCAAAGAACGTTTGGCTAACCATAAAACAGCAATTCGTCAAGCAATAGAAAAAGGTCGATCAGAACAACCGGTTGCGCAACATTTTGCAACTGCAGGACACTCGGTTTCCTCTTTGCGAGTGATGCTGATTGACCATGTGCCCCACAACAGACGTGGTGGTGACAGAGGACTGGCACTATTAAGAATGGAATCCCGTTGGATCTTCACACTGGACACAGTTGCCCCTCGAGGCCTGAATGTCAACATAGACTTTGGCTGTTGGTATAAACACAAATGAGATGTGAAGGATTGGGAGTCATCCAGGACTTAATTTCTACCTACTCCTCTGGCATGATGCAATGTATACCTGCTTAAATATCCAGGGGGCTTGAGATTGGTTTTCATGCCCTCACCTGCTACCTCCCCACATGCCTTGATACCATGAGTATAGAGGGCTGAGCTATTAGTTTTTGATACTTTGGGTTTCGGTAGCGCTATTTACTTTATTAGCTACATATTAGGTTTGTCTCAATGTTGCATATAGATAGATACCTATTCCTTTATTGTATTTGTATATAGGGGTTTTCAGATCACTGTTTGATTAATTGACATAATGTTTCCCATCAGAGGCTTACCCGCCAGCGCACCCGCACAGTACATTTGTGTATGCTTTGTCTCCATGGTTACGCATGTTTCCGTGGTTACACACAAGACGGCGGTAACGTGATGACGTCACGTGACGCCCACATTGAGCCCGGCAATAAGCTGTTTAGGTCTGTGTGAGTGGGTGTGCCGCGGTTACACTCTCTGATTGGTCTATCACTTGGGCTGGGTGGGTATTTAAGGTTAGTTTGTGTTCTAGTTTTTCACATTTGGTTTTGTACACCATTGACAAAGGCTCGTGTGTGAGCCGAAACGTTTGGTAATCAACTTTGCCAATAAACCGGAGTGTTTTTGAAAAAACCTGTGTGCCTGCTTCATTTGGGTCCTTGCTGCAACACGGAGTCCGTCCGTGGGATCCATAACCGCTTTACTGTTTGTCTCTCCCTAGTGTGAGCACCAGGTAGCTGACATACTCGTGAGTGCCGTTCACCTCTGCAATTTTATATATATATATATATATATATATATATATATATATATATATATATATATATATATATATATATATATATATATATACACATATATGCACACACAACGGCCACTTTATTAGGGACACCTGTTCAATTACTTGGTAACACAAATTGCTAATCAGCCAATCACATGGCAGCAACTCAATGCATTTAGGTATCTAGACGTGGTGAAGACGACTTGCTGAAGTTCAAACCGAGCATCAGAATGGGGAAGAAATGGGATTTAAGTGTCTTTGAACGTGGCATGGTAGTTGGTGCCAAGACGGGCTGGTCTGAGTATTTAAAAAACTGCTGATTTGACTGCGATTTTCATCCACAACCAGCTCTAGGGTTTACAGAGAATGGTCTAAAAAAGAGAAAATATCCAGTGAGCAGCAGTTGTGCAGACAAAAATGCCTTGTTGATGTTAGAGGAGAGTGGGAAAACTGGTTCGAGATGATAGAAAGGCAACAGTAACTCAAATAACAATTCGTTACAACCAAGCTATGCAGAATACCACACCTGGTACCACTCCTGTCAGCTAAGAACAGGAAACTGAGGCTATAATTTGCACAGGCTCACCAAAATTGGACAATAGAAGATTGGAAAAATGTTGCCTGGTCTGATGCATCTCGACCATGAAAGCATGGATCCATCCTGCCTAGTATCAACAGTTCAGGCTGGTGGTGGTGGTGTATTGGTGTGAGGGTTATTTTCTTGGCACACTTTGTGCCACTTAGTACCCATTGAGCATCGTTTTTAAATACCACGGCCTACCTGAGTGTTGTTGCTGACCATGTCCATCCCTTTATGACTACAGTGTACCCATCTTCTGATGGCTATTTCCAGCAGGATAATGCACCATGTCACAGAGCTCAAATCATCTCAAACTGGTTTCTTGAACATAACAATGAGTTCACTGTACTCCAATGGCTTCCACAGTCACCTGATCTCAATCCAGTAGAGCACCTTTGGGATGTGGTGCAATGGAATATTCGTATCATGGACATGCAGCCTGACAAATGTGCAGCAACTGCGTGATGCTATCATGTCAATATGGACCAAAATGTCTGAGGAATGTTTCCAACACCTTGTGAAGTCTATGCCACAAAGAATTAGGGCAATCCTGAAGGCAAAAGGGGGTCCAACCCACTACTAGCAAGGTGTATTTACAAAAAGTGGCCGGTGAGTGTGTGTGTGTGTGTGTGTGTATGTGTGTATATATATATAATTCTTGAATTTGGAAGCCTGAAAAGATCTGAGTGGCCAAATAGTGCTGGCTAGACGACTGGGCCAGAGCATCTCCAAAATGGCAGGTCTTCTGGGGTGTTCCTGGAATGCAGTGGTAAGTACCTACCAAAATTGGTGCAAGGAAGGAAACCGGTAAACCAGCGTCAGGGTCATGGGTGCCTAAGGCTCATTATTGCACGTGGGGTGTGAAAGCTAGTCAGTCTGGTCCAATAACACAGGAGAGCTACTGTAGTTGAAATTGATTAACATCATATTGCTGGCCATGATAGAAAGGTGTCAGAACACACAGTGCATCGCAGTTTGATGCATATGAGGCTGCGTAGCCCCAGACGGGTTAGAGTGCCCCTAATGACCCCTGTCCACCGCTGAAAGCACCTTCAATGAGGAAGTGAGCGTCAGAACTGGACCATGGAGCAGTGAAGGAAGTTTGCCTGGTCTGATGAATCACGTTTTCTTTAAGATCAGGTGGATGGGCGGGTGTATGTGCATCATCTACCTGGGGAAGAGTTGGCAGCAGAATGCACTATGGAAAGAAGGCAGGCCAGCGGAGGCAGTGTGTTGCTCTGGGCAATGTTCTGCTGGGAAACCTTGGGTCATTGCATTCATGTGGATGTTACTTAGAGATTGTTGTAGACCATGCACACTTCACACCTCTTCATGGCAATGGTGGTGTTCCCTGATGGCAGTTGCCTCTTTCAGTAGTGCAAACATTTACACACTGCAAACATTGTTCAGGAATGGTTTGAGGAACATGACAAAGAGCTCAAGGTGTTGCCTTGGCCTCCAAATTCACCAGATCTCATTCCAATTGAGCATCTGTGGGATGTGCTGGAACAACAAATCCGATCCATGAAGGCCCACCTCGCAACTTGCAGGACTTAAAGGATCTGCTGCTAATGTCTTAGTGCCAGATAACACAGGACACGTTCAGAGGTCTGTGGAGTCCATGCCTTGACGCATAAGAGATGTTTTGGCAGCACAAGGGGGACCTATACGATATTCGGCAGGTGGTTTTAATGTTGTGGCTTATCAGTGTATATAAATATATATTTGTACTTCTATCAAATTTGCTTTTTTCCTCATGATATTCTTTGTTGAAGATATACCCAGGTAGGTGTCTGGAGCAATACATGGTAGGGAATAGTACCACCATCTAATGCTTTTGCAAATGGATAATATTCTTGCCAAATTGCAGCCATATAGTGCTCCAGACACGTGTACGCTCCTGAGCTTTTCAGCAAAAGATACCAAGAGAACAAAGAAATTGTAATAATTTAAGTAAACTAGAAAGTTGTTTAAAATTGCGTGCTCTATCTGGATCATGGGTTTCATGTCCCTTTAAGGTAGTCAGTAATTTAAGAAAACACAGTTGAAATTGTAAACAAGCTATTCAAATTTGAAGGATTCCTTCTATTTCTAATGTCAAATGAGGTTTTTACAGCATTGGTGAGTGTCGAGATAGAGGTGTTCCATGGCATACCTCTCAGCATTTCAAAATTCAAAAGAGGGACAGCCCCCCGCGGAAACAGTGTGATATGTGGTGGGCAGGAGCAGGGATGGGGCTTAGAAAAAATCATAAGACCAAAGTAATATAAAGAAAATTCTAAATAATGTAATATCTTTTAATACTCTTAGGCAGCAAATCAAACACAAGCTCAAACCACTGGTATAGCTATGTGAGCTCTGTATTTAATTAACCTTTGCAGAGACAGTGCTAAATATATATATATATATATATATATATATATATATATATATATATAAATATATATATATATATATATATATATATATATATATATTTATAATACAAGCTTTATTGTTCATGTCTTTCAAATATACAAGTTTAAAGTACATTTTTCAATACTCGGGTTTTGAAGATGACATTACGTACGTTACAGTGTTATGAACAAAATTATAACTGGATTGAAACCTAGAGGCCCATTTATCAAGCTCCGTATGGAGCTTGAGGGCCCCTGTCTAAAGACCGCTGCTCCATAACCCTGTCCGCCTGCTCTGATGAGGCGGACAGGAATCGCCACAATTCAACCCGATCGAGTATGATCGGGTTGATTGACACCTCCCTGCTGGCGGCCCATTGGCCACGAGTCTGCAGGGGGCGGCGTTGCACCATCAGCTCTTGTGAGATGCTGGTGCAGTGCTGAATACGGAGAGCGTATTGCTCTCCACATTCAGCGAATAGGCTGGACCTTAGTATTGCAGATTGAAATGTCCTATTTCCAGAGTCAAATAGACTGTAATGTCTCTTTGGTTTTCCATAGTCGTGCCTTTCTTTATAAAGATTGACATTTTAACAATTTTCACAAATATACAGTATATTCAAACTTATTCAAACATAAAGAATACCTTTAAGTGTGTGCCGTGCCAGGATGAGTTAGGAATCCAGGAGGGGGGGTCATTGCTAGAGAAGGGGAACAGAGAAAGAGGAGCAGGAGAAATAAAAAAATAGGGGGAGGGGAAAAGGTCACTTCAGAGGCCTATAGCTATTATAAGGGCGTAGCGTTCCATACGGCCAGAATAATTTCATACCTCACCAGTTGGTTAGTTTTGAAGTAGTGAAACCTCTCCAAAAGTAATAATTCCTCTACTGAGGAGTACCATTCCTCCACTGATGGAACATCTTTCAATTTCCATTTCTTAGGGATGGGATAAGCTTCTTAGCTCCTGTGTGTCTCTGGTTTTAGGAAGGTGTAGTAGTAACATCGTTTCTGGAGTGTTTGGGATTGACGTTTTGTAATTTGGCCAACATAATTTCATGCACCGCCTACCAATAATCCCCGAGCCTAGGGCACAACCACCAGATATGGCTGTGCTAAATATTGTTATCTTAATTAGACATTTAATAATAGATTCTTTAAATCTGCTCTCGGCATTCCCCATTAATATTCCCCATTAATATTCTAGATTCTGGCCTTTTAAAGTCAGCAAAAATGCACAGTAACAAAAGCTACACATATACATGTACACACACATGCAGATAGACACACACTACATAGCATACACTTATACATGCAGATACACATACACACAACACACTACATAGCATACACTTATACACGCAGATACACACACTACATAGCATACACTTACACATGCAGATACATACACACTACATAGCATACACTTATACACGCAGATACACACACTTATACATGCAGATACACACACACACACACTTCATAGCATACACTTATACACGCAGATACACACTTATACACACACTACATAGCATACACTTATACATGCAGATACATACACACTACATAGCATACACTTATACACGCAGATACACACACACACACACACACTTCATAGCATACACTTATACACGCAGATACACACTTATACACACACTACATAGCATACACTTATACATGCAGATACACACACACACAAACACACGCACATACTACATAGCATACACTTACACATACAGATACACACACTACATAGCATACACTTACACATGCAGATACACACACACACACACACACACACCCACACACACACACTACATAGCATACACTTACACATGCAGATACACATACACACACACACACTACATAGCATACACTTACACATGCAGATACACACACACACACACACACACTACATGGCATACACTTACACATGCAGATACACACACACACACTACATAGGATACACTTACACATGCAGATACACACACACACACACACACACTATATAGCATACTCTTATACATGCGCTCACACACACACACACTACATAGCATACACTTATACATACAGATACACACGTGCGCACACACACTACGTAGCATACACTTATACACGCAGATACACACACATATACATGCAGATACACACAAATACTACATAGCATACAGGGAGTGCAGAATTATTAGGCAAATGAGTATTTTGACCACATCATCCTCTTTATGCATGTTGTCTTACTCCAAGCTGTATAGGCTCGAAAGCCTACTACCAATTAAGCATATTAGGTGATGTGCATCTCTGTAATGAGAAGGGGTGTGGTCTAATGACATCAACACCCTATATCAGGTGTGCATAATTATTAGGCAACTTCCTTTCCTTTGGCAAAATGGGTCAAAAGAAGGACTTGACAGGCTCAGAAAAGTCAAAAATAGTGAGATATCTTGCAGAGGGATGCAGCACTCTTAAAATTGCAAAGCTTCTGAAGCGTGATCATCGAACAATCAAGCGTTTCATTCAAAATAGTCAACAGGGTCACAAGAAGCGTGTGGAAAAACCAAGGCTCAAAATAACTGCCCATGAACTGAGAAAAGTCAAGCGTGCAGCTGCCAAGATGCCACTTGCCACCAGTTTGGCCATATTTCAGAGCTGCAACATCACTGGAGTGCCCAAAAGCACAAGGTGTGCAATACTCAGAGACATGGCCAAGGTAAGAAAGGCTGAAAGACGACCACCACTGAACAAGACACACAAGCTGAAACGTCAAGACTGGGCCAAGAAATATCTCAAGACTGATTTTTCTAAGGTTTTATGGATTGATGAAATGAGAGTGAGTCTTGATGGGCCAGATGGATGGGCCCGTGGCTGGATTGGTAAAGGGCAGAGAGCTCCAGTCCGACTCAGACGCCAGCAAGGTGGAGGTGGAGTACTGGTTTGGGCTGGTATCATCAAAGATGAGCTTGTGGGGCCTTTTCGGGTTGAGGATGGAGTCAAGCTCAACTCCCAGTCCTACTGCCAGTTTCTGGAAGACACCTTCTTCAAGCAGTGGTACAGGAAGAAGTCTGCATCCTTCAAGAAAAACATGATTTTCATGCAGGACAATGCTCCATCACACGCGTCCAAGTACTCCACAGCGTGGCTGGCAAGAAAGGGTATAAAAGAAGAAAATCTAATGACATGGCCTCCTTGTTCACCTGATCTGAACCCCATTGAGAACCTGTGGTCCATCATCAAATGTGAGATTTACAAGGAGGGAAAACAGTACACCTCTCTGAACAGTGTCTGGGAGGCTGTGGTTGCTGCTGCACGCAATGTTGATGGTGAACAGAACAAAACACTGACAGAATCCATGGATGGCAGGCTTTTGAGTGTCCTTGCAAAGAAAGGTGGCTATATTGGTCACTGATTTGTTTTTGTTTTGTTTTTGAATGTCAGAAATGTATATTTGTGAATGTTGAGATGTTATATTGGTTTCACTGGTAAAAATAAATAATTGAAATGGGTATATATTTGTTTTTTGTTAAGTTGCCTAATAATTATGCACAGTAATAGTCACCTGCACACACAGATATCCCCCTAAAATATCTATAACTAAAAACAAACTAAAAACTACTTCCAAAACTATTCAGCTTTGATATTAATGAGTTTTTTGGGTTCATTGAGAACATGGTTGTTGTTCAATAATAAAATTAATCCTCAAAAATACAACTTGCCTAATAATTCTGCACTCCCTGTACACTTATACATGCTGATACACACACTACATGGCATACACTTATACATGCAGATACACTACATAGCATACACTTATACACGCAGATACACACACACACTTATACATGCAGATACACACACTACATAGCATACACTTATACATGCAGATACACACACACGCACATACTACATAGCATACACTTACACATGTAGATATACACACACATATACTACATAGCATACACTTACACATGCAGATACACACACACACTACATAGCATACACTTACACATGCAGATACACACACACACACACACACACACACTTCATAGCATACAGTTACACATGCAAATACACACGCACACACACTACATAGCATACACCTATACACACGCACATACACTACATAGCATACACTTATACATGCAGGTACACACAAACACACACTACATAGCATACACTTATACATGCAGATACACACTACATAGCATACACCTATACACACGCACATACACTGCATAACATACACTTATACATGCAGGTACACACAAACACACACTACATAGCATACACTTATACATGCAGATATACACAAACACACACTACATAGCATACACTTATACATGCAGATACACACTACATAGCATACACTTAAACATGCAGATACACACGCACACACACTATATAGCATACTCTTATACACGCAGATACACACTACATAGCATACACTTATACATGCAGATACACACACACACACTACATAGCATACACTTATACATGCAGATACACACACACACACTACAAAGCATACACTTATACATACAGATACACACGCACACACTACATAGCATACACTTATACATGCAGATACACACACACACACTACAAAGCATACACTTATACATACAGATACACACACACACACTACATAGCATACACTTATACATGCAGATACACACACACACACACACACACACACTACAAAGCATACACTTATACATACAGATACACACACTACATAGCTTACACTTAGAATATTTTAGAATAGTGGCGGCGACGTTGGGGGTGGCAGATTAGGGGTTAATAAATGTAATGTAGGTGTCGGCGGTGTAGGGGGCGGCAGATTAGGGGTTAATAACATAATGTAGGTGGCGTTGGGCTCCGGGAGTGGCAGTTTAGGGGTTAATAAGTTTATTTCATTGCGGCGGGGTCCGTGAGCGGCGGTTTAGGGGTTAATAACTTTATTCGAGTTGTGGTGAGCTCCAGGAGCGGCGGTTTAGGGGTAAAACAGTATAGTATAGTGGCGGTGTTTAGTGACATTATACCAATAAAGCTGGGAAAAAGCCGAAGAGCAGCGAGATCGATGACTGTTAGTTAACAACAGTCCGCTGCTCATCGCCCCGTACTTGGTGCGCAGCTTTTTGGTAACTTTGGAGAGTGTATTCAGGTCCGCGGCAGCGATTTTAGGCGATCTTAGGCGAGCGTATTGGTGCCGTCGAATGCAAATAAGTTGACGGCTTGATAAATAGGCCCCATTGTCTACTTCTCGTATCCATATAGGGAAGTTGAGGATTGGCTTTTCTTCCTTAATCTGGGTATTAAGCATTTAGCACAATTAAGCATATATTGAAACATTTTTTCTGGTAAATACAGAAGATAGGGGGAGTATTATTAAGTAAAACTATAGAGGGTGTAAGTGTAATTGAAACGCCAAGAGTCGTGTTAATACAATTACTGATTTAATTCAAGAAGGTTTGTAGGAATGGGCAGGACCACCAGATGTGGGATAATGTGTCTGTACCTCCACAGTGTCTACAACACAAGGAGGAAGAGTTTGTGAAAATACTATGAAGACGGTGTGTGGTTAAGTACCACCTGGAAAGCAGTTTGTAATTCATTTCCGCTATAGCTAATGACATAGATGATTTTTTGGTCTCAATAAAAGAATGACTCCATTGAGTTTCTGTCAAAGTGATCTCTCTAATTCTTTTTCCCACTTCATTATATAGGAAGGCTTTTTGGTGGGAAAGGAACCTCTTCGTATCTTGTAAATTATAGAGATATGGGATCTAGTTATTGAGGGGGTTGTGCATAAAATTTCCAGGGGGGTGAGGGGTCTACTAAGATCGGGTTTAAAGGGGCTACTATAAATAACATGTCTTATTTGTAGATAAGGAAACCAGAGGTGAAATGGGGGACCTAGTAATAGGGAGAGCTCCCTTTGGGGACAGATTAGACCCTTGTTTAGTACTATATGTACTCGGATGTTTGTGAGAGCAGATCATTTTTTGACTATAATGGCCCTTTTTGATTTGCATATAACAATGAGGGAGATGGATTGGCAGCGTTTGCATAATTTTTAAGATTTTTTTGTAGGGCTGGGCGATATGGGCAAAAATGAAAATCGCGATTTTGGACCCAAAAAATCGCTATTGCGATTTTCTTATAAATGACTGTAACACCTTAATTTTTCAATAAAAAAATGATTTAACACTATAGAATCTTAATGTATCTCCGAACGGGTTTGGACTGCCTTTATTTAATGCATATACTCCCACAAAGTGGCACAGAGGATTAAAAAAATACCGGTATATCTTTCAAAAACGAAGCCTCTTCTTTAATAAAAAGTCTTGTTGAAGGGTTTAAAAACAGTTCAGAATGTGCACCATGGAAAATAGATCAGACAGTAGAGTAAAAGTGCATTTGTACTTCACTGTCTGAGCTATTTTCCGTGATGCACTTTCTGAACTGTTTGCGTCAATAAATACTTTCTTTAAAAGAAGAGGCTTTATTTTACCTGTGTAGGCAGCTGTGACTTGCTGCCATCAGAGCTGAGGCAAACCGGCAAATTCCTCCATAGCGCAGCTCCTGCATAGCTTCTACTCCCCTCACCCCCTCCTCCTCCTTTCCCTACAGAAGCCCATGCGCAATGAACAGTTACAGCCCTTCTGTACATCAAAGGGGCGGGGCTAAAAATCGCATACTCTGGTTTTTTAAATCATGGCGATTAATCGCGGTTTTAAATCGTTTATGTGATTAATCGTGCAGCCCTAATTCTTGGTAAAATTTTAATAGTTTGTATTTTACTCCACTAAGAAATAATTTTTAGATTTCCATGTTTAGCTATTTTTATATAGTATCCAATAAATTGTTTCCTCAGATATTTCAATTTAAAGGTAAACGAAGCCCAAACATTTTTCTTTCATGATTCAGAGAGAGCATACAATTGTAAACAACTTTCCAATTTACTTCTATTATCTGACTGGCTTTTGTTTTCTTGCTATTCTTTGTTAAAAGGCATACCTAGGTAGGCTCAAGAGCAGGGATCTAGCTGCTGATTGGTGGCTGCACATATATACCTCTTAACATTGGCTTATCGGTGTGTTGAGCTAGTTCCCAGTAGTGCATTGCTGCTCCTTCAATAAAGGATACCAAGAGAACAAAGCAAAATTGATAATAGAAGTAAATTAAAAATTGTATGCTGTATCTGAATCATGAAAGAAACAAAATGTGGGTTTCATGTAACTTTAAACTGTTGTACAGGTTGATTCTTTTTAATGCAAGTCAATGTAAATGATTCTTGTCTAGGTATGGCACTTTTATGTTCCGTTATGTTGATTTAACAATATAACAAAGGATCACTCCTTAAAAATAAGGAAATTGTGTGCCTAAAAAGTGATATTAGTGCAAATTTAAATTGTATTCCATCAAGCTTTTCTCCCTGGTAGGATTAATCAAAAATTGTGTTTGAAGTTATGGATGGGTAATGAAAGATAAATCATTCTCTAAATTTTAGCAAACATTAACTATCAGCATTTCTACTTTGCCTAGCTCCTTTGCTACCTTTTGGTTTCTGCATTTGATCAGTGAGATAGACTTTTGTGTGGCTATAAAGGAGGGTTTCTGAGTGATCTTTAAAGTATTAAGGAATAATTCATAAAATCAATGACATTAAAGTCATAGTAAGTTCACAATAACTGATTTATAATATATAATAGTGGATAATACAAAAACTATATACAGGTAGCCCTCAGTTTACGCCGGGGTTAGGTTCCAGAAGGAATGGTTGTAAATTGAAACCCAGTTTATAATGTAAGTCAATGGGAAGTGAGGGAGTTATGTTCCAGGCCCCTCTCAAAATTGGCATAAGTAACACCTAATACATTATTTTTAAAGCTGTGAAATGAAGACTTTAAATGCTAAACAGCATTATAAACCTAATAAAATAATCACACAACACAGAATATATAATTAAACTAAGTTAAATGAACAAAAACATTTGCTAAACAGCATTATAAACCTAATACAAGAATCACACAACACAGACTTCACTTGCATTTTTCTGCAAACAGTTCTTTCTATGCATTCCAATCTGGACTGATTTATAGACAGGACGATCTTGTTCCTTTGAAATCTGCTCGATAGCTCAGGTCTGGTTAAACTGATTAATTTCAGCTTGCTTGGCTTTGCTGCAACACAAGCGGACAGCTCCACCTACTGGCTATTTTAATAAATGCACTGCTTCTCAATGCTTTTCAATAGCCGTCACATGACTGGAAAAAAAGGTTGTTATTCTGAAACGGTGTAAATTGAACCGTTGTAAACCGAGGGCCACCTGTATAGCATAGCGGCATATTTTAAAATGAAGTGTAATCTTTAAAAACGTACATTTTTATCTAGTATCCTAATGGCCCCCGACCTACCCGGAAGTTCCATTTTTTCTATACTTTGAGAAGTTTGTGGAGTGCAGTTTGTGATATAAGATCCAGAGATTAGAATGCTAGATAGAAATGTATGTTTTAAACTATTACACGTGTTACTTATGCCACTATGCTCTATGAAATGTATGTACAATCCACTATTAAACCAGTTATTGTGAATTTACCACAACTTTTTTTTTTTTGGTTCATTCATTTCTGTTTTCCAACTTTATAATTTGATTTGCCATTTTGTTTTCTCGGATCTACCCCTTGCCTTGTCTGCTCCTCGTAGATGATTGGACAGATCAGGACAGAAAACGAGGTAGGGGTGTGCTTGTAGACAAGATGGCGCTTTATCACTTCTCTGCCTCGTGTGCTTTTTTGCCTTTATGCTTTTAATAATTTAGTTTCAGTGCAAGCACGCATTCCTCAGGCTTAGAGGGTAAAATTAATGTGTCTAGTTGCATCAATCTCTCTTTTTTAGAAAAGCCACAAGATAAACTAAATGTTGCTGAACAGTAATGTGTTATGCGTTGGATCTCCGGTACTTTTGCAGTAGTATATCACTGATTGGTAGCTGTTATCACTTTTTATGAAGTGCAAAAGAATTAAAAATTGAATTTTTAATATTAAAGGGACATACAAGTATACAAAGAAAGTTCTAGTTTGTTAGAGCATTTTATTACAACACCATTGCTCTTTGTTTAACCTATCGATTTGTACACTCACTTGGTTTCCCAATTTATTTGGATATCTGCAATTTTTTTTTATTAGCTCAGTGAAACAATGATGGGGCTACCACAACAACATAATTGTGATTCATATGCCCGTAGTTCCGCAGGTAATCTGTTTAGATAGGATGCAAAGGTCCCTTTTAGACCCTAAAGGATCCTAAAAGTAACTTATAAGACAAGTAATTGCTATGTAATTCATGCAGCGATCACCTAAAACCTATATGGGTGTCTCCTCATTTGAAAAAGAGTCTCTCCACTTTCCTATAAGGGTATTGCGTCTGTCCCATTGTGTCTTTAGTGAATAGGGGCTCCTTTTGAAGCACAGACTTAGCAGAAAGCTAAGTGATAATGTGTGAAAGATTGATAGCTTTTGCCTAAAATACTTATACAGTATATAACATTTATATGCACTCCTGTGTAGTCTAGTTTTCACTTGAATGCCCCATTAAATGACATACTTACAGGAACATTAAACATGTTGACATTTTAATAAAAAAAATACATAAGTATATGTCGTAAAAAAAACTGCAATATACAATATATCATTATTTGTTTTCTCCAGTTTTCCTGTAATTTTTTTTTTTTATAATTTTTATTGAGGTTGAAAAGATAAGGGCAGTACAACATTGCCACATACGTGGCCAGCATGATACCACTGGTAACAATCAGCGAGGCTATTGTAATACAAAACATTGCAAATTATCCAAGATATAGTACTGCACTAACAGCAAAGTGTCATTAAGTCAACCTCGATTTTCCGGACTGTGAGCAAACAAATAGCAACTTCCTTGGAACAAATAAGGTATAGAGTATAATTTTAAAATATAACAGGTGCATATAATATGATGAGATATATAGTATGACATCAAACTCCTTAATGATGGCTGGAATCCATAATGAAACATTAAAACTAGTACCTCAATAGGAGCAACCTAAAGCTATGGTAAGATTGAATATTTAGTTAGTAGATAATAGTGATCAGTCCTGCTGATCTAGATGGGCATATAGATTTATTACTATGGTATGTAGGAGTGAGAATTTAGGAAGTAGTCAAAAACAGTAATTAGGGTGCGGTATGGACAAGATAAACCGCCTATTGAGTCCCTCCAAAGCAGAGGGCACATTATTGTGTGTGTGTGTGGGGGGGGGGGGGGGGGGGAAGCGGTATTTTAAGTGTTTAAGCAAAACATGTCAAAGAGCTGCATATCACTAAAAAGGGTAGGATAAGCCACTGTATCCTGATTTATAATAAACAGGTTATATAAGAGCAGATCATTATAGTCACCTCAGTATGGGCCGAGGTTATGCCCTGCTCAATAGTACCCGAGAGTCTAGAATGTTTCATAGAACAAGAGTTATGCCGCTCTAGTATAAAATATAAGAGCGAAAGGTTGAACATTAGTGTGCAGGTTCAGGTCGGCCTGCAGTAGAAAACAGGTCATCCTGGAATAATTAAAATCTATATAAGATAGGTATAAGTAAGTAGTAAGGTTACAGCACTTCTGTATAGAAGTTCAAATATAATTGATAACAGTTAAATCTCATGTATGTGTCATGGTTGTACAGTAATTGTAAGTATTGTATTGGAAACATATCAAGAACTTCAACAAAGAACAAAAAATAAAAACATCACTTAAATACATTAAATGACATCACGGTGTAAAACTATGTCTGAAACTGTGCTATGGAGCTATATATTTATAAAATATAAGTATCCCGCTGCCCCGGCCGCTGGCAGCGAGGTGTCGTGACTAGAAGTCATATCTAAACTCCAAGTATATGTAATAAGTATAATAAACTGCAGTCATGTAAGTATTATAAGATGAAATGCTTAAATTCTATCCATATAACAATGGGTGCAAATAACCAATGAGGGGCCTGTAAATGTAAGGTAATGACCATACATGAGCGAAAATTTGCATATAGCTCAGGACTGAAGTTTAGTAGGATTGTACCTTAAAATAATAATCATATATGTAGGAGTGGCATAGCTAAAAGAATGTGCTCTCATCACAATAATTACAGACACTCCACATTAAACAAAGACACCAGCAGCAACATGGCTCAAATCACCCTAGGTTAACTCATGCAGCAAAAACACAAGAAACACACCAACTGTCCCCTAGAGCTGCCTGTGTCACATAGGATCAGGAACAAATTATTTATATACCGGCTCACAGACTGCCCTATGCTGACGTTAACAATTTAGCCGCTAACTGGAGTAATCAAGTCCATATCAATACAGAGCACAACTTATATATGAATAGCTATTAAGCTTCTATATAGATGCTTTCAGGAAGTGGCAAGAAACATATGAACAACTCAAGTGAGTGGCATAACTTATAGGATCTCAACCCTTAAGTCTGAATCAGTAAGCAAACAAACCCCATCAGTAATTTTTATGCAAGATCTTCACTCACCACCCTTCAGATACATAAAGCAGTTAGTGCGTATAATTTGAAACTTTTTTACCGGTATACTATTGATCAAATAAACAAAGTCAAAAGAAAAAAACAAGTCCAGAACAGTTCGTTTGATGTTTTGCTATAAACTTTTCTATAACTACCAAGAAAGTTCTAGCCAATATCAAAGTGATGGGCTGATAGAGTCACTGATAGAGAGTCCGGTCCTTTCCCCAGACTATCCAATGCCACTCCTGATGCCAGCCTGACCAAAGAGTCAGGCTGGCATCAGTAGCAATGCATCAGATACCGGGATGACAAGTGGCCAAACTCGCTTAAGCCCTGCATTACAAAACACCCGCTATCAGGGGAAACTGCATGAGCAAGGCCTAATAATTCTGGATAATTCTCGCTTCTGTGAGGCTGTTTAGAGCGGTGGCTGGGGCCAGATTGCTGGGCGGATGGCAGTGAAGACATCGGGGCAGAAGAGAGAGCATGTAATTTTTTTGCCTTTGTAGCGCGATATGCGCTGTATAACTCTAGGGTCCTGCGACTGTTGCCATATATCTTGGGAGAAGTCACCTGTAGTTTACCCTCCGCTTGTCTGTGCCGCAGAGCTAATTCAAGCGCTGTATGTGCGGACGCACCAACTGGAGGAGTAGCCTCTGAGGATGTTGTGTGCCCAGCCGTGGGGGTCTTGTCTTCGGCAGCATTCTGGAACAGGCGATCCGCTGCATGCCCACACTCCGCCACTAAACTCTTGTAATGAGGGGGTAGAGGACGCCGGGGCCCCGAAGCGTCATACCCTGCGGGGGTAGCCATGTAGTTGGGTGAGTGAGCTGCATGATCCGCAGGGATGCCATCCATCCGCTTGGGTGCCAGAATGGTTAGTTGTTCAAATACACCACAGCACCCGTCAAGAAAGGTGTATATATCCCTCATTTGTTCCGCAGTGTGCATGGTTGAGGTAAGTGGAGGGCGCCTGGCTTAGGGATAATGTTGGGCCCAAGATGGACGATTTCAAAGCCGCCGCGATATATGTACCAAAATCGCAGAATTCAGTCAATTTAGTGAAGCTCTTAGTAGAATTTGGTACACAAGTCGCTTATGTTGGTCAGTCTTATAGGAGGACCACATTTTT
Organism: Bombina bombina; assembly: GCF_027579735.1. Classification (NCBI taxonomy): domain Eukaryota; kingdom Metazoa; phylum Chordata; class Amphibia; order Anura; family Bombinatoridae; genus Bombina; species Bombina bombina. Next base: position 568,904,187 of record NC_069501.1, read on the forward strand.
TAAACTAGAACAGTCCTTAAGATTGCGTTTTATACATGTTGTAGCCGGAGCAGCTGAAATGTGCGACTGTGCTGTTTCCTAGTTGGCTCCGCCCCCCGTTTTCCTGTAATTTAAAGGGAGAGTAAATATTTTTTTTTCATACTTTAATAAAGTTTCCTTTTAAGTATTTGAATAATCCACAGGATATATTGAATTGTTGTTTTAATAATATAAAGTATATTTTTTTAGCTCTGCTGGGCTTCCCTGGTAATCCCTCAAACCTGGAGCTTAGCTTTCCTAGTCACCACCCAAAACCTGGAGCTGGGCTTTCCTAGTCACCACCTAAAACCTGGAGCTGGGCTTTCCTAGTCACACCCAAAACCTGGAGCTGGGCTCCCCTAGTCACCCCCCCCCCCCAAACTTACACCTTTCATTCTTTTAAATTACTGTGGGGCGGTACAGATTTCAGTGAGGCATCAGTCTGCACAAATTCACTTGTAATAGTGCGTACTCCCTCTCACATGTACTTATGTGCTACAATAATTTAATCCCTTGACTAAAATGACTAATCATAATTTAAATAGTTTTAAACGTAAGTATATTCAAAGTGAAAAACGGTTATATTTTGTTTTATGTAAAAGGAAAAAAATTTAAATTTAAAGGGGTACATTTTAATTTTATTTATTAACCATTGCTAGGCAGCAGTTTCATAATTTTTGCTCATGGTGGGAACGGTAAAACACTGCTGTCAACAATGAAAACAGTGAATCAAGATATTATATGCATTGAGATCCACTGTTAACATTGCTCTGCCGGTGTTCTGACAGATTAGCCAATTTCTCAGATTAGTCAATCACGTCACTGCAAATTCCTTCACTACGCATGCGCTCCACCGCGCCACTGCGTTCTCCAGTGCATCACCACATTCCAATTGCCGCAAATCTGTCAGATCAGCCAAGTCTGACCAAAAATTTATTTACTGAGCAAATCTCAACAACGGAACTGCTTGCTAACCGACATATATATATATATATATATATATATATATATATATATATATATATATATATATATATATATATATATATATAATGCACTGTAATTCCCCCATCTAAACTATTTTTCTTCTGTTATGTGTGATCAGTCCACGGGTCATCATTACTTCTGGGATATAACTCCTCCCCAACAGGAAATGCAAGAGGATTCACCCAGCAGAGCTGCATATAGCTCCTCCCCTCTACGTCAGACCCAGTCATTCTCTTGCACCCAACGACTAGATAGGATGTGTGAGAGGACTATGGTGATTATACTTAGTTTTTATGACTTCAATCAAAAGTTTGTTATTTTAAAATAGCACCGGAGCGTGTTATTACTTCTCTGGCAGAGTTTGAGGAAGAATCTGACAGAGATTTTTACTATGATTTTAACCGGAGTCGTTAAGATCATATTGCTGTTCTCGACCATCTGAGGGAGGTAAAGGCTTCAGATCAGGGGACAGCGGGCAGATGAATCTGCATTGAGGTATGTGGCAGTTTTTATTTTCTGAATGGAATTGATGAGAAAAGCCTGCCATACCGTTAAAATGACATGTATGTATACACTTCAGTATTCTGGGGATGGTATTTCACCGGAACTACTCTGTTAAAGGTCATTAATCCTTTTAATAACTATTCTCATGTTAAACGTTTTTGCTGGAATGTAGAATCGTTTAATTTTGCTGAGGTACTGTGTGAATAAATATTTGGGCATTATTTTCCACTTGGCAGTTTTGTTGCTTTAATTGTGACAGTTTCGTTTCTCTTCACTGCTGTGTGGGAGAGGGAGGGGCCGTTTTTGGCGCTCTTTGCTACGCATCAAAAAATTCCAGTCAGTTACTTTTATATTTCCTGCATGATCCGGTTCATCTCTGACAGATCTCAGGGGTCTTCAAACTTCTTTGAAGGGAGGTAAATTCTCTCAGCAGAGCTGTGAGAATCCTTATAGTGACTGTGAATAAAAACGTTGTTTTATTTTCTTATGTACAAATTTAATTAGTGTTGTTTTTACTAATGGGAACAAACCTTTGCTAAAAGATTGTGTTGTTTTAAAGTTTGATGCTATAACAGTTTTTCAGTTCATTATTTCAACTGTCATTTAATCGTTAGTACCTCTTTGAGGCACAGTGCGTTTTTTTGCTAAAAAAGATTATAACCAAGTTGTAAGTTTTTTTGCTAGTGTGTTAAACATGTCTGACTCAGAGGAAGATATCTGTGTCATTTGTTCCAATGCCAAGGTGGAGCCCAATAGAAATTTATGTACTAACTGTATTGATGCTACTTTAAATAAAAGTCAATCTGTACAATGTGAACAAATTTCACCAAACTGCGAGGGGAGAGTTATGCCGACTAACTCGCCTCACGCGGCAGTACCTGCATCTCCCGCCCGGGAGGTGCGTGATATTTTGGCGCCTAGTACATCTGGGCGGCCATTACAGATAACATTACAAGATATGGCTACTGTTATGACTGAAGTTTTGTCTAAATTACCAGAACTAAGAGGCAAGCGTGATCACTCTGGGGTGAGAACAGAGTGCGCTGACAATGCTAGGGCCATGTCTGATACTGCGTCACAGCTCGCAGAGCATGAGGACGGAGAGCTTCATTCTGTGGGTGACGGTTCTGATCCAAACAGATTGGACTCAGATATTTCAAATTTTAAATTTAAATTGGAGAACCTCCGTGTACTGCTAGGGGAGGTCTTAGCAGCTCTCAACGATTGTAACACCGTTGCAATACCAGAGAAACTGTGTAGGTTGGATAAATACTTTGCGGTACCGGCGAGTACTGACGTTTTTCCTATACCTAAGAGACTAACTGAAATTGTTACTAAGGAGTGGGATAGACCCGGTGTGCCGTTCTCACCCCCTCCAATATTTAGAAAGATGTTTCCAATAGACGCCACCACTAGGGACTTATGGCAAACGGTCCCCAAGGTGGAGGGAGCAGTTTCTACTTTAGCTAAGCGTACCACTATCCCGGTGGAGGATAGCTGTGCTTTCTCAGATCCAATGGATAAAAAATTAGAGGGTTACCTTAAGAAAATGTTTGTTCAACAAGGTTTTATATTACAACCCCTTGCATGTATCGCGCCGATTACGGCTGCGGCAGCATTTTGGATTGAGTCGCTTGAAGAGAACCTTAGTTCCTCTTCGCTAGACGACATTACGGACAGACTTAGAGTCCTTAAACTAGCTAATTCTTTCATTTCGGAGGCCGTAGTACATTTAACCAAACTTACGGCTAAGAACTCAGGATTCGCCATACAGGCACGCAGGGCGCTGTGGCTAAAATCCTGGTCAGCTGATGTTACTTCTAAGTCCAAATTACTTAATATACCTTTCAAGGGGCAGTCCTTATTCGGGCCCGGTTTGAAAGAAATTATCGCTGACATTACGGGAGGTAAGGGCCACGCCCTACCTCAGGACAAGGCCAAAGTTAAGGCTAGACAGTCTAATTTTCGTCCCTTTCGGAATTTCAAAACAGGAGCAGCATCAACCTCCACTGCACCAAAACAGGAAGGAGCTGTTGCTCGTTACAGGCAAGGCTGGAAGCCTAACCAGTCCTGGAACAAGAGCAAGCAGGCCAGGAAACCTGCTGCTGCCCCAAAGACAGCATGAACCGAGAACCCCCGATCCGGGACCGGATCTAGTGGGGGGCAGACTCTCTCTCTTCGCCCAGGCCTGGGCAAGAGATGTTCAGGATCCCTGGGCACTAGAGATCATATCTCAGGGATACCTTCTAGACTTCAAATTATCTCCCCCAAGAGGGAGATTTCATCTGTCAAGGTTGTCAACAAACCAGATAAAGAAAGAAGCGTTTCTACGCTGCGTACAAGATCTGTTAACAATGGGAGTGATCCATCCGGTTCCGCGGTCGGAACTAGGACAAGGGTTCTACTCAAACCTGTTCGTGGTTCCCAAAAAAGAGGGAACTTTCAGGCCAATCTTAGATTTAAAGATTCTAAACAAATTCCTAAGAGTTCCATCGTTCAAAATGGAAACTATTCGGACAATCCTACCCATGATCCAAGAGGGTCAGTACATGACCACAGTGGATTTAAAGGATGCTTACCTTCACATACCGATCCACAAGGATCATCACCGGTATCTAAGGTTTGCCTTCTTAGACAGGCACTACCAGTTTGTAGCTCTCCCATTCGGATTGGCTACGGCTCCAAGAATCTTCACAAAGGTTCTGGGTGCCCTTCTGGCGGTACTAAGGCCGCGAGGGATTTCGGTAGCTCCATACCTAGACGACATTCTAATTCAAGCTTCAAGCTTTCAAACTGCCAAGTCTCATACAGAGTTAGTTCTGGCATTTCTAAGGTCGCATGGATGGAAAGTGAACGAAAAGAAGAGTTCTCTTTTTCCTCTCACAAGAGTTCCATTCTTGGGGACTCTTATAGATTCTGTAGAAATGAAGATTTACCTGACAGAGGACAGGTTAACAAAGCTTCAAGATGCATGCCGTGCCCTTCATTCCATTCAACACCCGTCAGTAGCTCAATGTATGGAGGTGATCGGCTTAATGGTAGCGGCAATGGACATAGTACCTTTTGCACGCCTACACCTCAGACCGCTGCAATTGTGCATGCTAGGTCAGTGGAATGGGGATTACTCAGATTTGTCCCCTACTCTGAATCTGAATCAAGAGACCAGAAATTCTCTTCTATGGTGGCTTCATCGGCCACACCTGTCCAGGGGGATGCCATTCAGCAGGCCAGACTGGACAATTGTAACAACAGACGCCAGCCTACTAGGTTGGGGCGCTGTCTGGAATTCTCTGAAGGCTCAGGGACTATGGAATCAGGAGGAGAGTCTCCTTCCAATAAACATTCTGGAATTGAGAGCAGTTCTCAATGCCCTTCTGGCTTGGCCCCAATTAACAACTCGGGGGTTCATCAGGTTTCAGTCGGACAACATCACGACTGTAGCTTACATCAACCATCAGGGAGGGACAAGAAGCTCCCTAGCAATGGTGGAAGTATCAAAGATAATTCGCTGGGCAGAGTCACACTCTTGCCACCTGTCAGCAATTCACATCCCGGGAGTGGAGAACTGGGAGGCGGATTTCTTGAGCCGCCAGACTTTTCATCCGGGGGAGTGGGAACTTCATCCGGAGGTCTTTGCCCAAATACTTCGACGTTGGGGCAAACCAGAGATAGATCTCATGGCGTCTCGCCAGAACGCCAAACTTCCTCGCTACGGGTCCAGATCCAGGGATCCGGGAGCGGTTCTGATAGATGCTTTGACAGCACCTTGGAAATTCGGGATGGCTTATGTGTTTCCACCCTTCCCGCTGCTTCCTCGATTGATTGCCAAAATCAAACAGGAAAGAGCATCAGTGATTCTAATAGCGCCTGCATGGCCACGCAGGACTTGGTATGCAGATCTAGTGGACATGTCATCCTGTCCGCCTTGGTCTCTACCTCTAAGACAGGACCTTCTGATACAGGGTCCATTCAAACATCAAAATCTAACTTCTCTGAAGCTGACTGCTTGGAAATTGAACGCTTGATTTTATCAAAACGTGGTTTTTCTGAGTCAGTTATTGATACCCTGATACAGGCTAGGAAGCCTGTTACCAGAAAAATTTACCATAAAATATGGCGTAAATACCTATACTGGTGCGAATCCAAACGTTACTCCTGGAGTAAGGTTAGGATCCCTAGGATATTGTCTTTTCTACAAGAAGGGTTAGAAAAGGGTTTATCAGCTAGTTCATTAAAGGGACAGATTTCAGCTCTGTCCATCTTATTACACAGGCGTCTGTCAGAAAATCCAGATGTCCAGGCTTTTTGTCAGGCTTTAGCTAGGATCAAGCCTGTGTTTAAAGCTGTTGCTCCGCCATGGAGTTTAAACTTAGTTCTTAACGTTTTACAGGGTGTTCCGTTTGAACCCCTTCATTCCATTGATATAAAATTGTTATCTTGGAAAGTTCTGTTTTTAATGGCTATTTCCTCGGCTCGAAGAGTCTCTGAGTTATCAGCCTTACATTGTGATTCTCCTTATCTGATTTTTCACTCAGACAAGGTTGTTCTGCGTACTAAACCTGGGTTCTTACCTAAGGTAGTCACTAACAGGAATATCAATCAAGAAATTGTTGTTCCATCCTTGTGTCCAAATCCTTCTTCAAAGAAGGAACGTCTTCTACACAATCTAGATGTAGTTCGTGCCCTCAAGTTCTACTTGCAGGCAACTAAAGATTTTCGCCAAACTTCTTCCCTGTTTGTCGTTTATTCTGGACAGAGGAGAGGTCAAAAAGCTTCCGCTACCTCTCTCTCTTTTTGGCTTCGTAGCATAATACGCTTAGCCTATGAGACTGCTGGACAGCAGCCTCCTGAAAGAATTACAGCTCACTCCACTAGAGCTGTGGCTTCCACTTGGGCTTTTAAGAATGAGGCCTCTGTTGAACAGATTTGCAAGGCTGCAACTTGGTCTTCGCTTCATACTTTTTCCAAATTTTACAAATTTGACACTTTTGCTTCTTCGGAGGCTATTTTTGGGAGAAAGGTTCTTCAGGCAGTGGTTCCTTCTGTATAATGAGCCTGCCTATCCCTCCCGTCATCCGTGTACTTTTGCTTTGGTATTGGTATCCCAGAAGTAATGATGACCCGTGGACTGATCACACATAACAGAAGAAAACATAATTTATGCTTACCTGATAAATTCCTTTCTTCTGTTGTGTGATCAGTCCACGGCCCGCCCTGTTTTAAGGCAGGTAAATATCTTTTAAATTATACTCCAGTCACCACTTCACCCTTGGTTACTCCTTTCTCGTTGATTCTTGGTCGAATGACTGGGTCTGACGTAGAGGGGAGGAGCTATATGCAGCTCTGCTGGGTGAATCCTCTTGCATTTCCTGTTGGGGAGGAGTTATATCCCAGAAGTAATGATGACCCGTGGACTGATCACACAACAGAAGAAAGGAATTTATCAGGTAAGCATAAATTATGTTTTTTTCCTCTGGCATCCACCCCAAGTGAACCTTAGGGAATGAGGTATATAAAGGGGTGCTTCGCCCCACCTTGACCCCCCCCCCCCCCGGCTGAGGCAAAAAAGATAGTAAAATTGGGGGAATTACAGTGCATCGTATATATATGTTTGATGCAGCGACTCGATGAAGCGCATGCGCACTGAGGGAATTTGCCATCAGACAGCTGATTTAACGTCATTGGAAGTGACATAGTTGGCTAATCTGAGGAGTTGGCTGATCTGCAGAACACCGGTGTTCTGTCAGAACAAACTACCCGTCAGAACAAGCTACCCCAGCACTGTATATGCGTTATTTCACATCACCGCATTCCAAATCTGTAACACAAACATGTTTGGAATGCGGTGACCTCAGACAGCGCATGTGGAGTTGTAGGGTATCTTTTTCTGATGGTGTAGCAGCAATTCCTTAAGCTATGCCTCTGTGACTGTTTGTTTACCAGCATGCACAGTCACAGAGGTAGCTTTGTTTAACATATATATTTTCCTTCTTAATATAAGGAGAGTCCACGGCATCATTCCTTACTGTTGGGAAATACTGAACCTGGCCACTAGGAGGAGGCAAATACACCCCATCCAAAGGCTTAAATACCTCTCCCACTTCCCCCATCCCCCAGTCATTCTTTGCCTTTTGTCACAGGAAAATGGCAGAGAAGTGTCAGAAGATTCTGAGTAGTTCCTTAGGAAGGGTATCTGCCCTTCAATATGGGACTGGAGTTTTAAGTAGTCTTGTCAGCCTCTCAGTGAGAGCATTGACGAAAGTTAGAGTCTGAAGATGCAGGGAGAGTCTTTCTGCGAACCCATCCAGACTGACTGCTAACAGCTCCTAAGCAATCAGTGTGGACGAGTTTCACTGCCTGCTTGTTTTCTCACTCAAGTCCATGTCAGGAGCGATGCTACAAGACTGTCACACTTGAGAGGCTGTGTTTCTGTTCCACAGCATGGATTCTGGTAAGATTGTTTAAAATGTTTACATATGTTGAAAACGCTAGAAGACAGGGTCACAGTGTGGTTCCTTCTATCTTAATTGAATCATGGGATAATATCTCCTGAGGGGGTTATTAAACAGTGGGGATTAATCAAATGTGATGCTTTGATTTTATGCTGCTTTATTTGTGAGATTTATTGGGCTCATAGACTATTTGTTATGTGGCTGGAATGCACAGGTTTTTACTTTCACTTTGAACGCTGCACAGCTTGTAGCTTGGCACGCTTTTTCTCATAGCAGGGGCGGTCCTGCCTTGCGCATCATGTGACCGGGAGTGGTCTCGCTTTCATTTCCTCTTTCCTTACCATGCTGGCTGTCGGAGAAGACGCTTGTTCTCTGTATTGTCTGGGTCTAGGAGGTGGTAAGTGCCCCAGGGAGTATAGAGGTGCTGTTTTTTTAAATAAAAAAGGATTGTTTTATTTTCTGTGTCCTACTGTCATTAACCTAAGCTATGGAGGATTCTGAAATACTAGAGGGTACTCCCTCTATTCCAAATGGTAATTCCTGTCTATATTGTGAGGAGGCCTTGGTATGCCCACATGCCTTGAACACGTTATTAGGTCTAAGAAGGTTAACCCCTTTAGTACCACTGAGCCATCCACCTCTGAGGAATCGCAGTCCTGTGAGGTGCATACCCATCAGTCATCTCCTTCTACACACAAAGCTTCCCGTAGCACGCCTTATCCTCCATCTGGAGGGAGCCTTTTACCATTAGATTTTATTGCGCAGTTAAAAACAGCGGTGTCTGAGGCCCTCAGTGCTTTACCTGGCCCCACTAAACGCAAGCGAAAGGTTAAACATAGCTCTCCAGCCCAGGGGTCATCATGTGATTTATTGGATTTATCTGTTCTGACTCTGAGTTATCCGAGGATGAGTCACGCTCTGAGGCTTCAGAGGGTGAACTTTTTGGGTCGGTCTGCCTCTAAGCCTCCTGCTGCTGAGGAATCACTTACGTTTTCTTCTAAAAGAGGTTCTGTCTACATTAGAGGTTCCAGAGGCCAAGCTGCCTGATGAACCTTTGATTCCTAAATTAGACAGAGTGTACGAGGACAGGGTAGTGCCATTAACTTTTCCTGTACCTGTAAAGATGGCGAACATTATTAAAAACGAATGGGACAGAATTGGATCTTCCTTTTCCCCTTTGTCCTCCTTTAAGAAATTATTCCCGGTCCCAGACTCTCAATTGGAATTGTGGGGTTCTGTCCCTAAGGTGGATGGCGCTATCTCCACGCTTGCCAAATGTACTGCTATCCGGCTTGAGGATAGCTTGTCGTTCAGAGAGCCGATGGATAAGATGATAGAAACTTTTCTAAGAAAGATGTTCCAACATACGGGATACTTACTGGTGTGACTCCTTTCAGGAAATAATTAAAGCATTGAGAATTGCTAATTCTTTTATCTGTGATGCAAATATGCAGATTATTTGCCTAAATGCTAAGGTGTCTGGGTTTTCAGTTCAGGCCCGTCGGGCGCTCTGGCTGAAGTCCTGGTCTGCAGACATGACTTCTATGTCCAGACTTCTCTCCCTCCCTTTTAAGGAAAAGATTTTATTTGGTCCCGGTCTGAACTCCATTATCTCCACGGTTACAGGGGGCAAGGGTGCCTTCCTACTGCAGGATAAAAAGAACAAGTCTAGGGGACAAAGTTCTCATTTTAGTTCCTTTCGTTCTGATAAATCCCAACGACAACAGCCCTACGCTAAGCCAGAGCAAACCAAGAGTACTTGGAAGCCGGCTCAGTCCTGGAATAAATCCAAGCAGCGCAAGAAGCCCGCCGAGACTAAATCGGCATGAAGGGTCAGCCCCCAATCTGGCGCTGGATCGTGTAGCGGGCAGACTTTTGCTCTTTTCAGACGCTTGATTCAGGGACATACAGGATCCATGGGTCCTGGAGGTCATAGCTCAGGGATACAAGATAGGTTTCAAGTCTCATCCACCCAAGGGCAGATTTCTCCTCTGAAGTCTGTCTTCCAGACCAGAAAAGAGGGAAGTCTTTCTGGGGTGCGTGCAGATTCTGTCCTCATTAGGGGTTATTGTCCCGGTACCTATAGCAGAAAGAGGTTTGGGAAACTATTCATAACTTTTTGTGGTCCCATTGAAGAAGGGAGCTTTTCGCCTGATTCTGGACCTAAAGTGTTTTAACAAATTTCTAAACGTCCCCTCGTTCAAGATGGAGACGATAAGGTCCATCCTTCCCTTAGTTCAGGAAGGACAGTTCATGACCACTATAGATCTGAAGGGTGCTTACCTTCACGTTCCAATCTACAGGGATCACTTCCAGTTCCTAAGGTTTGCTTTCCTGGACCAGCACTTCCGTTTGGTCTAGCTACTGCTCCAAGAATTTTTACAAAGGTTCTAGGGGCTCTTCTAGCCTTTGCCAGAACCCGGGGTATAGCAGTAGCTCCCTACTTGGACGATATTCTGGTACAAGCACCATCTTTTCGTCTGGCAGAGGATCATTCGGGAATCTCTTCGATCTCATGGATGAAAGATAAACATAGAAAAGAATTCTCTTATTCCAAGCACCAGGGTAGAATTCCTGGGTACTATAATAGACTCCATATCCATGAGGATATTTCTAACAGACCAGAGATGTTGCAAGCTTGCTTCTGATGTGTTGCCCTCTGGACCTCCTTAAGGCCCTCTGTGGCTCAGTGCATGGAGGTAATTGGTCATTCCCTTTGCTAGGTTCCGTTTCAGACCGCTGCAACTGTGCATGCTGAGACAGTGGAACAGCGACCATTCGGATCTGTCTCAACAGATCTCTCTAGACAACCGGTCTAGAGAATCGCTCTCTTGGTGGTTCTGTCCAGATCATCTGTCCCAAGGGACATCCTTCTTAAGACTATCCTGGGAGATTGTGACTACGGATGCCAGTTTTTAAGGATGGTGAGCTGTTTGGGGTGCCAAGAAGCCACAGGGCCTGTGGTCTCAGGAGGAACTCTCCCTCCCGATCAAGATTCTGGTACTTCGAGCAATCTTCAATGCTCTGAAGGCTTGGCCCCTTCTGGGTTTGTCCCGGTTTATCAGATTCCAATCAGACAGTATAACCTCGGTGGCTTACATCAACCATCAGGGGGGAACGAGAAGCTCCCTAGCAATGAGGGAGGTATCTTGAATTATGGAGTGGGCAGAGGCACACAGCAGTTCGCTGTCGGCGATCCACATTCCGGGTGTGGACAACTGGGAAGCAGATTTTCTCAGCAGACAATCCTATCATCCAGGGGAATGGTCTCTCCATTCAGAGATGTATGCGGATATATGCAACAAGTGGGGGACGTCAGAGATAGATCTCATGGCATCTCGTCTCAATACCAATCTACCCAGATATGGGTCGAGGTCCAGGGATCCTCAGGCAGAGCTAATAGATGCATTAGCAGTGCCTTGGAGGTTCAGTCTAATTTACCTTTTTGCCGCAGTTGCCACTTCTTCCTCGTGTAATGGCCCGCATCAAGCAGGAGCAGGCATCAGTGATACTGATTGCTCCATCGTGGCCGCGAAGGATGTGGTTTGCGGATCTGCTGAGGATTTCATCTTCTCCTCTGTGGAATCACTAGTAAAATTGTTGAGCTATTTACGTGCTAACAAAATTAATTGTACCATTAAGCAGTAGCCAGACCCGATATTGGAAGTTTGCTAAATGTGCAGCATAAGAATGACGTCTAATAAGAGCGTCCCACAGCAAAACCGCTGAATGCAGTGTAGCTATTTAAATAATTATAACGTTCAACAAGGTAGGCTCAACTAGATGAGTCTCAACAGTGTACAATTAAAAAGCGTCTCTACACAACTTCTGACGCGTTTCGCCCGTTCAGGCTTTCTCACAGGCAGAGGGCCGCCCGTTAGAAGGAAATTTAAGTGTCACAGAGACCGGAAGTTCCGCCTCTTCTGGTAAATTATTGGATGAGATAGTAGTCAATAATTTCGTACATAGATTGAAATTTTAAAGGTAATATATACCATATAGATAACGTAACGTTATGAATCGTCCTATATTTACAGTAAATATAGTATATGCGCCTAACTGTGTTGATTATTACTTTGTTAAAAGCAAAAAGATACGGACTCACGTCAGATTATACTATATATGAAGAACTTACAGTTATAGGGGCATAATGAATTATGCTGTTTATGTGTATAATACAACATAAACAAAGGGAGAAGAGCAGACATAAGTAAAAGGGAAAATTTGAGAGATGAGCAATGGCACCACTTTGAGGGAACACTATATTTAAATGTATGGAATAAAATCTATAATTGTGTATAGGTGCTGAGTATCAGAGAGAAACATATACAAGAACATTTCCAGCAAGAGAGCTGGACAGGATACTAACCCGGAAAAGCACTCTACCCTCATACGTATGGGCTTAGTGTATATAGGTTTTAAAATATATTAACTTTATAAGTTTTATTTAAAAAAGGGTTACACACAATAAAAACAGTTGTAGTGAAAAGGGTGGATAGTTACAAATTCTTATCCTGAATTGATATCATGGATAGTAACTCCCACCTAAAGAGGATTTGTGGTAAATCTTAATGGTATGTTTGTAATCTGCTGTGGGTTAACATCCCTACAAAATGGTGCCAAACCTATTAGGGGCCACTATTCAGTCGAAATGTGTACTAATATATTGTATACCTCACGGAGTATTATATGAATACTAAAATAAATTGTACCCATATGTACTCTATGATAGAGTATTGCAACAGTAGTAGTATGGCTAGGTATTGATACCTTGTAAGTTACGTGTAGTTTACACTTATATATATATACTGTATATAAATTACTTGTTAGTGTGCCCGTGGGTCACAATTAGAATATTGGTTGCTCCACAGATTAGAGGTATATCTCCGCCGTCATTTTTACAGCCAAATGTCCAAAATGGAGCATGTGTATATAAATGAAACCACAGGAGTTACTTGTTCAAGCGTTAAGTTACAGTGTAACCAAAGGCTCGCCACTATATTTATATCGGTTGCTATTGATTACTTATAAAGTTACATATCGTATACTTTTGTTATAAGATTTTCAGCAACCTCCAAAGGAGTGTAATACTTAGCGAGGAGGCTTATACAGATTACTTGTTAGTGTGCCCATGGGTCACAGTTAGAATATTCATTGCACCACAGATAAGATTAGAGGTATATCTCCACAGTCATATGTACAGCCCAATATCTAAAATGGAGCGAATGTATATAAATTAAATACTTAGTGAGAAGGCTTATACAGATTTCTTGTTATTGTGCCCATGGGTCACAGTAAGAATATTCATTGCTCCTCAGATTAGAGGTATATATCCACCGTCATATGTACAGCCCAATATCCAAAATGGAGCGTATGTATATCAATGAACCCACAGGAGTTACCGTGTATTCAAACGTTGTTACAGTGTAAGCAACGACTCGCAACTAACGATGTATCGGTTGCTATTGATTAATTAAAAAGTTACATATCGTATACTTTTATTGTAAGATTTTCAGCAACCTACAAAGGAGTGTAATACTTGTCAAGAAGGCTTAATACTAAAGCTCGCCACCAGGCAGGTATGTGCACGATATGAGATTTATTTATTACAGCAGTAACCTAAATCAGCTGGTTTTAGAAACGCCCGAACAGCAAGACTCCTATAGAGAGGCCCTTTCACCCCACTATGAATTGTATACGCTTAGTATTGAACGTGCAAATAACTAAGGAATATCTTTATGCCCTAAGGTCACACTTAGATTGTGCAGTGTTCCACAAGTTAAGGAATATAGAGGCCACTATGAATTGGACGTTTAACTTGTGTATACGTAAATTAAACTTGTTTATATGGATTGTATTCAGGGCACTGCCGTTGTCTAAGCACTATACAGTACACTTTACCCCAGGTTTGTCAAGTGTTGCCACTAAAAATACTTATTGTTAGTTGTTAAATATCATATGCTTGTAATTTGTACTGTGGGCAACCACCACAAGAGGTTAGTAAAAGAAATATGAGTAGCACAAAGCTTGCCCTAGGGCAGTAATAATTTGTGCTGAAATTACAGGTATGTGCTACATATAAGTACCTTAAATTAACTAGTATCGGATAAGCCCGAACAATAGATCTCCTAAGGAGATACCACTTTCCCCATAGTTGATTAATACATAAGAAATACCACTTAGACTAGTGCAAAATTAAAACTACAGGACACCCAACAATCCTGTCATTCCTGCCTTAACATGTTTCGCCTACTGGCTTTGTCAAAAGTGGAGGCGCCGACCAGAATGCAGCCTTTTATTTGCTTCCTATTAGACATCACACCCATTTCTTATGATGTCATGAATGGCTAATCAAATGTACATGGAAAAAAAGGACCTTTATCCTAAAATGAATAATGTATTTTACTAACTGATTTACTCCCTTATGTATTGAAAAAGGCCGGACCAAATAATGTATTTGACCATACGGTTGTCCACAGAGGGGATCATCATTCAGGGCCGGACTGGGACCAAAAAGAGGCCCGGGGATTTTAGGGCAAAGAGGCCCACTCCCCCCGCTCATCATTTCTTATTTAACCAAACATGGCAAGTATAATACTTGTTTAAGTGACAAAAACATATTTGACTAATCAAACATGCTTTTTAAAAGAATAAATAATAATAGTGTACAGTAGATGACAACTGTATATAAAATTAGTATGAATGACTAGCACTTTTGGGACATTCTAGCATGATTGTCAGTGCTATCATGGGTATTAGCTGAATAAGGCTTGTGCAATGTTAAATGTATGAGTAGCACTCAAGGTTCTATGGTTTTTATTCAACTCTAAATGTGGATTCAAACCATAGTAGGTGTGTTGGTGCAACTAAAATATAACGTTTAATAATTATCAAATAAAAAAATGGGGAAAAAAAGGTTAAAACATCCTCTTGTGTTTAACAAATAACAAAATAGCTAATGTGAGAGTCTAACTGGAATGGAACTGTTGCCAAGTTATACAGCATATAACACTGAGATTGAAGTAAGCTTGTTGATCTTTCTGTGGGTATATGTGTTTAACATGGGTGTTTGTAAACTTACATACCAACCTGAGGATTGTATCCCTTTAAGGTCATGAGTTAATGACAGGCTTATATTATGTATGGTGTTTCCCTATTTTCACCACATCTGTGTAAAAAGCCTGCTTGTTATTGAGGTAAATAGAAGTAACCGTTTACATTAAGGTGTTCGTGAACTTTAATATCATCCATAGAATTATGTCCCTTTAAAGTTATGAGTTAATGACAGACTAATATTATATATGTGGTGTCCCTGTTTTCACCACATCTCTTGAAAAAAAGCCTGCTAGTTGTTTAGGTAAATTTGAGTAACTGTTTATTTAAACAAAGATGTTTGTGAAATTAGATACCAACCAAAAATGTATGTCCCTTTAAATGTCAGGCTTATATTGTATATGCGGTGTCACTATCTTCACCACATCTCTGTTAAAAGCCTGCTTGTTGTTTGGCTAAATTAGAGTAACCATTCAAATTAACACAGGTATTTGTAAACTTTAATACCAACCAGAGGATTATATCCCTTTAAGGTCTTGAGTTAATGACAGGCTTATATTATGTATGCGGTGTCACTATCTTCAACACATTTGTGTTAAAAGCCTGCTTGTTATTTGGGTAAATTAAAGAAACCGTTTGCAGTTCAATATCTTTGGCAATGTGGCTGTGTTAATTTGAATGGTTACTCTAATTTATCCAAACAACAAGCAGGCTTTTAACACAGATGTGTTGAAGATAGTGACACCACATACATAATATAAACCTGTCATTAACTCATGACCTTAAAGGGATACAATCCTCTGGTTGGTATGTAAGTTTACAAACACCCATGTTAAACACATATACCCACAGAAAGATCAACAAGCTTACTTCAATCTCAGTGTTTGTTATATGCTGTATAACTTGGAAACAGTTCCATTCCAGGGAGACTCTCACATTAGCTATTTTGTTATTTGTTAAACACAATAGGATGTTTTAACCTTTTTTCCTATTTTTTATTTGATAATTATTACAAGTTTGCAAACTTTTATTGCAGTCAATGCTTTTAACTGTTTTGATAAAATATTTTTTTCTTTAATGTAATTGGCAAGAGTCCATGAGCTAGTGACGTATGGGATATACAATCCTACCAGGAGGGGCAAAGTTTCCCAAACCTCAAAATGCCTATAAATACACCCCTCACCACACCCACAATTCAGTTTTACAAACTTTGCCTCCTATGGAGGTGGTGAAGTAAGTTTGTGCTAAGATTTCTACGTTGATATGCGCTTCTCAGCATTTTGAAGCCCGATTCCTCTCAGAGTACAGTGAATGTCAGAGGGATGTGAAGGGAGTATCACCTATTGATTGCAATGGTTTTCCTCACGGGGGATCTATTTCATAGGTTCTCTGTTATCGGTCGTAGAGATTCATCTCCTACCTCCCTTTTCAGTTAGACGATATACTCTCATATTCCATTACCTCTACTGATAACCGTTTCAGTACTGGTTTGGCTATCTGCTTCATGTGGATGGGTGTCTTTTGGTAAGTATGTTTTCATTACTTAAGACACTCTCAGCTATGGTTTGGCACTTTATGTATTTATATAAAGTTCTAAATATATGTATTGTACTTATATTTGCCATGATTCAGGTTTTCAGTATATTTCCTTTTGCAGACTGTCAGTTTCATATATGGGAAATGCTTTTTTTAGGAAAAATTATTTCTTACCTGGGGTTTAGTCTCTTTTTCAAATTGACTGTCTTTTAAATTTGCGGGCAGAATTAGGCTCGCGAGGGCGCAAAATGCCAAAGTTTATTGCGTCATTTTTGGTGCGAAGTTACGTTCGTTGACGCAAAATCGTCATTTCCGAGCGTCTTAGTCGACGCCGAGTCCTTCACAATGTTGCGTCATCTGTGACGCGAGTGTCATTTCCGTACGTTTTTGGCACCAAAAAATATTTTTCTGTTTGTTGTGCGTCATACTTGGCGCCAAATATTTTAATTATTTAAGACCCCATTCCTATATGCCTCTTGCCTTTTTTCTCTATCAGAGGGCTAGGCTGTTTGCATTTTTTCCCATTCCTGAAACTGCCATATAAGAAAATTGATAATTTTGCTTTATATGTTGTTTTTTTCTCTTACATTTGCAAGATGTCTCAATCTGATACTGTCTCAGAAATCACTGTTGGAGTTCTACCAAAGCTAAGTGCATTTGTTGTAAACTTGTGGAGGTTTTATCTCCTGCTGTGGTTTGTAATAGTTGTCATGATAAACTTTTATATGCAGAGAATGTATCCATCAGTAGTAGTTCATTACATGTTGCTGTTCCCTCAACATCTAATGCACAAGATATACCTGTAAATTTAAAATAATTTATTTCTGATTCCATTCAGAAGGCTTTGTCTGCCATCCCGCATTCTAATAAACGTAAAAGGTCTTTTAAAACTTCTCATAAAGTTGATGAAATTTCAAATGACCGGCAACATGCTGAATTATCCTTCTCTGATGGGGATCTATCTGGTTCAGAAGATCCTGCCTCAGATATTGACACTGACAAATCTTCTTATTTATTTTAAATGGAGTATATTCGTTCTTTGTAAAAAGAAGTGTTGATTACATTGGATATGGAGGAAACTAGTCCTCTTGATAGTAAAACTAGAAAACATTTAAATTCTGTTTATAAACCTCCTGCGGTTATTCCAGAGGTTTTTCCAGTTCCTGACGCTATTTCTGATATGATTTCTAAGGAATGGAATAGGCCTGGTACTTCTTTTATTCCTTCTTCTAGGTTTAAAAAAATGTATCCTTTGCCAGCAGTTTCTTTAGAGTTTTGGGAAAAGATTCCCAAGGTTGATGGGGCTATCTCTACTCTTGCTAAACGTACTACTATTCCTACGGAAGATAGTACTTCTTTTAAAGATCCTTTAGATAGGAAACTTGAATCTTATCTAAGGAAAGCCTATTTATATTCAGGTCATCTTCTCAGGCCTGCAATTTCTTTGGCTGATGTTGCAGCTGCTTCAACTTTTTGGTTGGAGACATTAGCGCAACAAGTATCAGATCATGATTTGTCTAGCATTGTTAACTTGATTCAACATGCTAATAATTTTATTTGTGATGCCATTTT
Organism: Bombina bombina; assembly: GCF_027579735.1. NCBI lineage: Eukaryota > Metazoa > Chordata > Amphibia > Anura > Bombinatoridae > Bombina > Bombina bombina. Next base: position 568,922,309 of record NC_069501.1, read on the forward strand.
TGATATTATCAAAATTGATGTTAAATCCATGTCTTTAGCTATTTTAGCTAGAAGAGCTTTGTGGCTTAAATCTTGGAATGCTGACATGACTTCTAAGTCCAGATTGCTATCTCTTTCTTTCCAAGGTAATAAGTTATTTGGTTTTCAGTTGGATTCAATAATTTTAACTGTTACTGGGGGAAGGGCATTTTTTTGCCTCAGGATAAAAGACCTAAGGGTAAATCTAAAGCTTCTAACCGTTTTTGTTGCTTTCGACAAAATAAGGATCAGAAACCTAATCCCTCCCCCAAGGAATCTGTTTCCAATTGGAAGCCTTCCTCAAATTGGATCAAATCCAAGCCATTTAAGAGATCAAAGCCAGCCCCCAAGTCCGCATGAAGGTGCGGCCCTCATTCCAGCTCAGCTGGTAGGGGGCAGATTAAAATTTTTCAAAGATGTTTGGATCAGTTTGTTCCAAAATTAATGGATTCAGAGTATTGTCTCAGGGGTACAGAATAGGATTCAGATTAAGACCGCCTGTGAGAAGATTTTTTCTCTCACGCATCCCTGCAAACCCAGTAAAGGCTCAGGCTTTCCTGAAGTGTGTTTTAGACCTGGAGTTATCAGGGGTAATCATGCCAGTTCAGTTTCAGGAATAGGATCTGGGGTTTTATTCAAATCTATTCATTGTCCCAAAGAAAGAAAATTCATTCAGACCAGCTTTGGATCTTAAAATTTTGAATCGATATGTAAGAGGTACCAACTTTCAAAATAGTGACTATAAGGACTATTCTACCTTTTGTTCAGCAAGGGCATTATATGTCCACAATAGACTTTACAGGGTGCATATCTTCATATTCTGATTCATCCAGATCACTATCAGTTTCTGAGATTCTCTTTTCTAAACAAGCATTACCAATTTGTTGCTCTTCCTTTTTGGCCAAGCGACAGCTCCAAGAATCTTTTCAAAGGTTCTCGGTGCCCTACTCTCTGTAATCAGAGAGCGGGGTATTGCGGTGTTTCCTTATTTGGACGATATCTTGGTACTTGCTCAGTCTTTACGTTCTGCAGAATCTCACACGAATCAACTAGTATTGTTTCTTCAAAAACATGGTTGGAGGATCAATTTACCAAAAAGTTCTTTGATTTCTCAGACAAGGGTAACCTTTTTAGGTTTCCAGATAGATTCAGTGTTCATGACTTTGTCTTTAACGGACAAGAGACGTTTGAAATTGGTTGCAGCCTGTCGGAACCTTCTGCCTCAGTCATTCCCTTCAGTAGCTATGTGCATGGGAGTTTTAGGTCTCATGACTGCAGCATCGGACGCGATCCCCTTTGCTCATTTTCATATGAGACCTCTCCAAATTTGTATGCTGAACCAATGGTGCAGGGATTATACAAGGATATCACAATTAATATCCTTAAATCCCAATGTTTGACTATCTTTGACTTGGTGGTTAGATCACCATCGTATTGTTCTAGGGGCCTCTTTCGTTCGTCCAACCTGGACTGTGATCACAACAGATGCGAGTCTTTCAGGTTGGGGAGCTGTTTGGGGATCTCTGACAGCACAAGGGGTTTGGAAATCTCAAGAGGCGAGATTACCAATAAATATTTTGGAACTCTGTGCGATTCTCAGGGCTCTTCAGTTTTGGCCTCCATTGAAGAGAGAACCGTTCATTTGTTTTCAGACAGACAATATCACAACTGTGGCATATGTCAATCATCAGGGTGGGACTCACAGTCCTCAAGCTATGAAAGAAGTATCTCGGATACTTGTTTGGGCGGAATCCAGCTCCTGTCTAATTTCTGCGGTTCATATCCCAGGTATAGACAATTGGGAAGCGGATTATCTCAGTCGTCAGACTTTACATCCGGGAGAGTGGTCTCTCCACCCAGATGTGTTTTCTCAAATTGTTCAGATGTGGGGCTTTCCAGAAATCTCATCTAAACAAGAAACTTTCCAGGTACCTGTCCAGGTCCAGGGATCCTCAGGCGGAAGCAGTGGATGGGTTGACACTTCCTTGGTGTTATCAACCTGCTTATATTTTCCCGTCTCTAGTTCTTCTTCCAAGAGTGATCTCCAAAATCATCATGGAACAATCGTTTGTGTTGCTGGTGGCTCCAGCATGGCTTCACAGGTTTTGGCATGCGGATCTTGTTCAGATGTCCAGTTGCCAACCTTGGCCACTTCCATTAAGTCCGAATCTTCTGTCTCAAGGTCCATTTTTCCATCAGGATCTCAAATCATTAAATTTGAAGGTATGGAAATTGAACGCCTAGTGCTTAGTCATAGAGGTTTCTCTGATTCAGTGATTAATACTATGTTACAGTCTCGTAAATCTGTTTCTAGAAAGATTTATTATCGAGTTTGGAAGACTTACATTTCATGGTGTTCCTCTCATAAATTCTCTTGGCATTCTTTTAGAATTCCTAGAATTTTACAGTTTCTTCAGTATGGTTTGGATAAAGGTTTGTCTGCAAGTTCCTTGAAAGGACATATCTCTGCTTTTTCTGTTTTATTCCACAGAAAAATTGCTAAACTTCCTGATATTTACTGTTTTGTACATGCTTTGGTTCGTATCAAGCCTGTCATTAAATAAATCTCTCCTCCTTGGAGTCTTAATTTGGTTTTGAAGGCTTTATAGGCTCCTCCATTTGAGCCTATGCATTTTTTGGACATTAAACTACTTTCTTGGAAAGTTTTGTTCCTTTTGGCATTCTCTTCTGCTAGAAGAGTTTCTGAATTATCTGCACTCTCTTGTGAATCTCCTTTTCTGATTTTTCATCAGGATAAGGCAGTTTTGCGGACTTCATTTAAATTCTTACCTAAGGTTGTGAATTCTAACAACATTAATAGAGAAATTGTTGTCCCTTCTTTGTGTCCTAATCCTAAGAATTCTTTGGAGAGGTCTTTACATTCTTTGGATGTGGTGAGAGCTCTGAAATATTATGTTGAAGCTACTAAAGTTTTCAGGAAGACTTCTAGTCTATTTGTTATCTTTTCTGGTTCCAGGAAAGGTCAGAAGGCTTCTGCCATTTCTTTGGCATCATGGTTAAAGCTTTTGATTCATCAAGCTTATTTGGAGTCGGGTCAAGCCCTGCCTCAGAGAATTACAGCTCATTCTACTAGATCAGTTTCAACTTTGTGGGCTTTTAAGACTGAAGCTTCAGTTGATCAGATTTGCAAAGCAGCAACTTGGTCTTCTTTGCATACATTTACTAAATTCTACCGTTTTGATGTATTTGCTTCTTCGGAAGCTGTTTTTGGTAGAAAAGTTCTTCAGGCAGTTGTTTCAGTTTGATTCTTCTGCTTATGTTTTAAGTTTTTTCCTTTCATTTATGAGAATAAACTTATATTTTGGGTTGTGGATTAATTTTCTTCAGGGGAAAATGGCTGTTTTTATTTTATCCCTCCCTCTCTAGTGACTCTTGCGTGGAGTTCAACTTTTTGGGTATTGCTATCCCATACGTCACTAGCTCATGGACTCTTGCCAATTACATGAAAGAAAACATAATTTATGTAAGAACTTACCTGATAAATTAATTTCTTTCATATTGGCAAGAGTCCATGAGGCCCACCCTTTTTATGGTGGTTATGATTTTTTTGTATAAAGCACAATTATTTCCAAATTCCTCTGTTGATGCTTTTTAGTCCTTTCTTTATCACCCCACTACTTGGCTATTCGTTAAACTGAATTGTGGGTGTGGTGAGGGGTGTATTTATAGGCAAGTGGGCATCACATTGTAATAATACTCTATCATACCAGTCCTGTAATGGTTTGTCTGTATAGGAAGAATTTATGACACAGAGGTTTATATACATAACCTCAGACCCATGTCAAATGAAGTTACCAAATCTAGCAAGGAAAAGCAAAACTGATATTAAAAAGGTTTGTTTCTGGTGACATTATTTCAGTGTTGAACTTTAAGTGTTGAACGTTTGTGTTCTAATGTGAACAATTAACTATTGTGCAAAAAATTTTTTTTTTTCCATAAACATACATTTTGTTGCATTATTTTAAATAAAAATTATTAAAATGCAGTGTGGTGTGCTTACTGCTTTGAACTTAAAATGACAGTTTATTAGTTAAACTTACTCAGTGTGGTGTTTTTTATATGCCTAAATTATATTGTGATTTAGACAGTTGTGATTATAAGTAAAAGGGAGACTGTCATTGATGTCAAATAATTGCATCTCACATATAACCGTCACAGTATGTATCAATTGACTAAATATGATGTAGGTTAATCATATAGGGGATATAGTTGGATATAGTGATGTAGGCTAAGCATATAGGGGATTTAGTTGGAAAAACAATAATGGTGTCACCCATATACGGGTGAATTTAAAAGATCAGCGTGCTGGTGACTAAGGGTGAATGGTGATAAGTTGGAAAACCAACTTCAAATTGATTGGAAATTGATACATACTGTGACGGTTATATGTGAGATGCAATTATTTGACAACAATGACAGTCTCTCTTTTACTTATCAGAGATGTGGGACAGCTATGGGGGCAAAATTTGCCCCCTCCTACGCCAACCGCTTCATGGGGTGGTGGGAGCTGTCCCACATCTATGAATGTCAGGACCCCCTTAAGGAAAGGATTGTTTATTGCCGATGCTTTATAGATGATCTCATTTGCATTTGGGCGGGTGATATGGATAGTGCTAAAGAATTTGTAACCTTGCTGAATAACGATGTAGGCATAAAATTCACTTTTGACTTTGAAAAAAATGAAGTGCACTATTTAGATGTAAAAATGATAGGCACATTTGAAGGACATATAGAGACAGAGGTTTACACTAAACCGATTGCTGGTAATACCTTGCTTCATGCAAAGAGTAACCATCCCAAGAGAGTGTTTGGTTCAGTAGCCAAGGGGCAATTCACTAGATTGAAGAGAAACTGTAGCACAGACCATCTATATGAGAAACATGCTCAAATCTTGACAACGAAACTGAAAGACAGAGGTTATCCTAACAGGTTAATAGAATATACCAAGAATACGGTATAAAAAATTAAAAGAAATGATTTGCTTAAAGACAAGAAATGGGTCACAACAGATGATAGTTACATTTGTCACTCAGTACAGCAATCAATTTCACCAAATATGCAACATTATACAGAAACATTTACCTCTATTACAAGCTGATGATAAATTGATTAAAATAGCTAGACAAGGTTGCAGGTTTTCCTTCAAAAAGGGTATTTCCATAGGAAATAAAATAGCACCAACACGGTTAAAAGAAATAAAGTACAGAAAGTGTTCATGGCTCACATTTAAAGGAACATTTCATTGCAGTAATCACACTTGCAAAGCATGTGAGTTTCTACAACCAGGAGATCAGTTTAGGTGCTCAGTTACAGGTGAAATATTTGGTCACACAATGTGCCTAAACTGTAGAGTAAGCAATGCTGTATATCTATTAACATGCACCACATGTGACCTTCAATATGTTGGGCTCACGACAAGAGAGACCCGAGAACGAATAAGAGAACATGTCTCGAACATTAAGAATGGCACTTTAACAACATCATTAGTCCAACATTTCAAAACAGTAAATTCTAAGGATCCTTCTTCCCTGAAGTGGACAATAATAGAAAAATCAAGAAGAGATAATAGAAATAGAGAAATGAATCTAGCTCTTAGAGAGGTATTTTGGATTCACAAGTTAAAAACCAGAACACCCCTAGGTTTAAACTCAGAGTACGATCTAATTAATTTTTGGCAAAAATAAACATATATAATGGTTCTAATATAGAGCAGCAAATCACTTGAGACAGATACTAAAGTGATGTTTTTTATTCTAGAGCTGGTACATAAGGAAAACATAGACCAGAAGTGGTCAAAAACTCACACCATATATGAGAATATCATAGACCACTATTTAGCAATAGTTATAAGAGATAAGCACTATCCCTAATGGTGATTATTTCACATATACATAATAGCAATATAGAACACTATAGAGAGACAGCTATGTGAGACACGTTATAATATAATCAAAATATGTTTTAGGTTAATCTATGTTTATAGTGACATACAATTTGTATAGTGACATAAGATTCATTGCTAGTAAGTCTTAATTGAATATTGTCTATGGGCGAATAGGGCCCTCTAGAAGCATAATGTATTTATGTCTTTGTAGTTCTGTTATCTATCCTTATTATGAGTTAGTGGTGACCAACAACAACAAAATTGACTTTGTATGGTCTAGTACAATTTGTAACACAATTATTTGTATTGTGAGATGGGACCAATCTTGTACACAGTTGCTGTCCATATTATGAACATATTTAGTTAAAACATTATATTACTGTTTACTGATATAAAGTTTGGTATGTGTAGCAAAATATGCTATCCTTTCTAAAGATATTACTAATTCAGTGCATATAAAAAGTTATTAAGTTTCTAAATAACACAGGATATGAGCCTTGCTAGTGCAGTTAAAAAGTATCTAATTCAATTGTTAAACCTTTCATAATATAAAATTACTTCTAATAGTAATCTATAAACACTGTTTAAGCAGTTTTACTCGATCATGAAATGATCATATAATGAAGCAATTAAATTCTATCTTCAGAGAACACATAAGGTTACGATTTACTGAACATTAATACATTTTGAGTGAGTGATAATTTTATAGCAATAATTATATGCACTATCAGAAGAATTAAGTCTGCTACACTTTAACACAGTACCTCTAGGGTTAACTTTCCACACCTGATCAATAAGACTGGGAAGGGTTTGTTTTTCATTCAGACACAATATCCAATGGATAGTCAGCAAGTTGGTTTTAATTAACCTATCAGATTACGATGGGCTTTTTAAATGTGTGTGATGTACTAAACTTTCTCATGCTATGATTACGGCTGTCGCTGAAACGCGTAAGCTAGAGAATGCTGTTCTACCTGTCTAGATGTTGTTAATGTACAGAAGTTTTTAATGGATGCTGCTGAGCAAAATAAAAGTTATATTTTATATATGGAAACTGCCGGGTGCTCCTCTCATTGATCGTTTGTTCAAGTCACTATTCTGTTTTACTTATGTCAGCTCTTCTCCCTTTGTTCATGTTAAAGTCCTTTGCCTGCCTTTTTTCTTCTAACACCTGAGATCTCATATCTTTGAGTCCTTATAACTTTTGAGTGCAATATTTTTTTAATTCATTTTTATTTGATGCGTTAATATGAGTGTAACTATACTTTGTAATGTATTTTTGATGTTTTTTTGTGAAACAATTAACCAGAGCTCTTAGGACACGGTAATCATTCTAGCTGAAGAAATCACGTTTACGTTCTACTTGCAATACCAGCAGTAAGCCCGACGAGAGTAAACACCCATGCTAAACCCCTTATCTCTTGCACAACCGTTTGTGCTCCACTTGTAATCTGGCTCTAAATTGTTTATTTAAACCAAACCAATACCATTATAGGTTTCACTTTAATTTGTACTGCTTGCCCTATCTCTCCTCACACTTAGGTCCTCATGCAGATCGATTCCACTACACACAATCTTCTATTCATTGAGCTTCTTAAAGTTAGTAAGGGTTTGATTCTGTGTACATAGAATTGCATGGGAACAATGGGATTAAAGAGCATAAATCATTCATTTTTATCCACCCTTACCTCTCCTACATCTTAGCCTTTTGTTTTTGCTTCCTTTTTTAATATAGATCATGTTGCTAGACCTGATTAAGAGGTTATTTTGTGAAGCAGGTATGATTTACGATGCCGCCAGATTTTTACAATCCACTAGATCATTTAAATCAATTTGTTGCTCGTATCTGTGCCTAAATATGCTACTGTATCCAATTATCTTAATATTCTAAATATCACCGTCATCTGAGTCATTGTTTCTAAAATGATACATAACTAATGGCTAACCAATAACCAGCAATAATCTGCTCCAAGTTATACAAAAAAAATCCCTCTAAATGTAAATGGTGGGAATTGTTTGAATATGAATAACTGTTAGTTCATAAATACAATTTAAAATAATGTAAAATTCAATATGATTACAGTTTATTCTGTTTTCCAGTTATGAATGACATCATAACCACCATGTTCAACAAGAAGTTCATGGAGGAGTTATTTAAACCTCAGGAACTGTATTCCAAGAAAGCACTCAGAACCGTGTTTGACCGGCTGGCTCATGCTTCCATCATGAGGTTAAACCAGGCGAGCATGGATAAGGTAAGTCATATTTCTGTTCTGTAGAATACTTTTTTTTTATCAAGCTTCTGACCTTGATGCATTATTTAAGCTAACTCCTAACACATGGTCATCATCCATACAATTTAAGTGGGGGGGGGGGCGCTTTTGGAACTCATTGACCAGCAAGACTGGGGGAATCCAGGGATTATTATTAATATCGGTTATTTGTAGAGCGCCAACAGATTCCGCAGCGCTATAAACAAAGGGGGAGTACAACAAAACAATTATAGGGTAGAGGGGCCTGCCAAGAGTTGCACTGTTGTAGTCAGCTCTTAAGAAGGTGATCTACAAACAGCTGGACTTTTAGGCTTACATGCTAAGAGGGTTCAGGGGATTGCAGTGGAGGAACTGGTATTAGGAAAGGTTAGCGTAGGTTGTATGCGTCCCTGAACAGTAGAGTCTTTAGGGAGCACTTGAAGCTTTAAAAACTAGAAGAGAGTCTTGTGGAGCGAGGCAGAGAGTTCCACAAGATGGGAGCCAGTCTGGAGAAGTCCTGTAAACGGGAGTGTGATGAGGTGACAAGAGAGGAGGAGAGTAGGAGGTCGTGAGCAGAGCGAAGGGGACGGGAGGGAGAGTATCTGGAGACAAGGTCTGAGATGTAGGGGGGAGCAGTGCAGTTGAGGGCTTTGTATGTAAGAGTGAGAGTTTTGTGTTTGATCCTAGAGGCAAGAGGAAGCCAGTGAAGGGATTGGCAGAGAGGCGCAGCAGATGAAGAGCGACGTGTAAGGAAGATGAGTCTGGCAGAGGCATTCATTATGGATTGTAAAGGAGCTAGGCGGCAGGTGGGGAGACCAGAGAGGACAGAGTTGCAGTAATCAAGGCGGGAAAGAATGAGAGAGCGGATTAAAATCTTAGTTGTGTCTTGTGTAAGGAAGTGTCTAATTTTAGAGATGGTTTTTAAGGTGGAAGCGGCAGGCTGTAGCCAAGGACTGAATGTGAGGAGTGAAGGAAAGATCTGAGTCAAATGTGACCCCGAGACATTGGGCATGTGGGGTAGGGGTAATGATGGAGTTGTCGACAGTTATAGAGATATTGGGGGTGGAGAATTTGGAAGAAGGGGGGAAAATGAGGAGCTCAGTTTTGGAGAGATTTAGCTTGAGGTAGTGAGAGGACATCCAGGAAGAGATGTGAGAAAGACAGTTAGTGACACGGGTTAGCAAGGAAGGAGATAGTTCTGGTGCAGAGAAGTAGATTTGGGTGTCATCGGCATAGAAATGATATTGGAAACCGTGGGACTTAATTAGGGAACCTAGTGATGACGTATAGATTGAGAAGAGAAGGGGACCGAGGACAGAGCCTTGCGGTACTCCAACAGAAAGTGGTGACGGGGCAGAGGAGGCCCCAGAGAAGGCTACACTGAAGGTACTGTTTGACAGGTAGGAAGAGAGCCACGAAAGGGCTGTGTCACAGATGCCGAAGGATTGGAGGGTTTGGAGCAAAAGAGGGTGGTCGACAGTGTCAAAGGCTGCGGACAGATCAAGGAGGATAAGCAGAGAGAAGTGGCCTTTTGATTTAGCTGTAAGTAGGTCGTTGGTGACCTTAACAATAGCTGTCTCTGTGGAGTGATAGGGACGAAATCCAGATTGCAGCGGGTCAAGAAGGGAGTTTAACGTAAGGAAATGGGATAGGCGTGCATATACTAGTTTTCTCCAACATAGGTGTGTCCGGTCCACGGCGTCATCCTTACTTGTGGGATATTCTCTTCCCCAACAGGAAATGGCAAAGAGCCCAGCAAAGCTGGTCACATGATCCCTCCTAGGCTCCGCCTACCCCAGTCATTCTCTTTGCCGTTGTACAGGCAACATCTCCACGGAGATGGCTTAGAGTTTTTTAGTGTTTAACTGTAGTTTTTATTATTCAATCAAGAGTTTGTTATTTTAAAATAGTGCTGGTATGTACTATTTACTCTGAAACAGAAAAGAGATGAAGATTTCTGTTTGTATGAGGAAAATGATTTTAGCAACCGTTACTAAAATCCATGGCTGTTCCACACAGGACTGTTGAGAGGAATTAACTTCAGTTGGGGGAACAGTGAGCAGTCTTTTGCTGCTTGAGGTATGACACATTCTAACAAGACGATGTAATGCTGGAAGCTGTCATTTTCCCTATGGGATCCGGTAAGCCATTTTTTATTCACACAGTAAATAAGGGCTTCACAAGGGCTTATTAAGACTGTAGACATTTTCTGGGCTAAATCGATCATATTTACACATATTTAGCCTTGAGGAATCATTTAATCTGGGTATTTTTTGTAAAATAATATCGGCAGGCACTGTTTTAGACACTTTATTCTATTGGGGCTTTCCCTAATCATAGTCAGAGCCTCATTTTCGCGCCGGTATGGCGCACTTGTTTTTGAGAACAGCATGACATGCAGCTGCATGTGTGTGGAGCTCTGATACATAGAAAAGTCTTTCTGAAGGCATTATTTGGTATCGTATTCCCCTTTGGGCTTGGTTGGGTCTCAGCAAAGCAGATTCCAGGGACTGTAAAGGGGTTAAATATAAAAACGGCTCCGGTTCCGTTATTTTAAGGGTTAAAGCTTCCAAATTTGGTGTGCAATACTTTTAAGGCTTTAAGACACTGTGGTGAAATTTTGGTGAATTTTGAACAATTCCTTCATACTTTTTCGCAATTGCAGTAATAAAGTGTGTTCAGTTTAAAATTTAAAGTGACAGTAACGGTTTTATTTTAAAACGTTTTTTGTGCTTTGTTATCAAGTTTATGCCTGTTTAACATGTCTGAACTACCAGATAGATTGTGTTCTGACTGTGGGGAAGCCAAGGTTCCTTCTCATTTAAATAGATGTGATTTATGTCATAAAAAATTTAGTAAAAATGATGCCCAAGATGATTCCTCAAGTGAGGGGAGTAAGCATGGTACTGCATCATCCCCTCCTTCGTCTACACCAGTTTTGCCCATACAGGAGGCCCCTAGTACATCTAGCGCGCCAATACTCCTTACTATGCAACAATTAACGGCTGTAATGGATAATTCTATCAAAAACATTTTAGCCAATATGCCCACTTATCAGCGAAAGCGCGACTGCTCTGTTTTAGAAAATACTGAAGAGCATGAGGACGCTGATGATATTGTTTCTGAAGGGCCCCTACACCAGTCTGAGGGGGCCAGGGAGGTTTTGTCTGAGGGAGAAATTTCAGATTCAGGAAAAATTTCTCAACAAGCTGAACCTGATGTGATTACTTTTAAATTTAAGTTGGAACATCTCCGCGCTCTGCTTAAGGAGGTGTTATCCAATTTGGATGATTGTGATTATCTGGTCATTCCAGAAACACTATGTAAAATGGACAAGTTCCTAGAGGCCCCGGGGCCCCCCGAAGCTTTTCCTATACTCAAGCGGGTGGCGTACATTGTTAATAAAGAATGGGACAGGCCCGGTGTACCTTTCCTACCTCCCCCCATATTTAAAAAATTGTTTCCTATAGTCGACCCCAGAAAGGACTTATGGCAGACAGTCCCCAAGGTCGAGGGGGCGGTTTCTACTCTAAACAAGCGCACCACTATACCCATAGAAGATAGTTGTGCTTTCCAAGATCCTATGGATAAAAAATTAGAAGGTTTGCTAAAAAAGATGTTTGTTCAGCAAGGTTACCTTCTACAACCAATTGCATGCATTGTCCCTGTCACTACAGCCGCGTGTTTCTGGTGCGATGAGCTAGAAAAGGCGATTATTAGTAATTCTTCTTCTTATGAGGAGATTATGGACAGAATTCGTGCTCTTAAATTGGCTAATTCTTTCACCCTAGACGCCACCTTGCAATTGGCTAGGTTAGCGGCGAAAAATTCTGGGTTTGCTATTGTGGCGCGCAGAGCGCTTTGGTTAAAATCTTGGTCAGCGGATGCGTCTTCCAAGAACAAATTGTTTGACATTCCTTTCAAGGGGAAAACACTGTTTGGCCCTGACTTGAAAGAGTTTATCTCTGATATCACTGGGGGCAAGGGCCACGCCCTTCCTCAGAATAGGTCTTTCAAGGCCAAAAATAAACCTAATTTTCGTCCCTTTCGCAGAAACGGACCAGCCCCAAGTGCTACGTCCTCTAAGCAGGAGGGTAATACTTCTCAAGCCAATCCAGCCTGGAGACCAAGGCAAGGCTGGAACAAAGGAAAGCAGGCCAAGAAACCTGCCACTGCTCCCAAGACAGCATGAGATGCAGGCCCCCGATCCGGGACCGGATTTGGTGGGGGGCAGACTCTCTCTCTTCACTCAGGCTTGGGCAAGAGATGTTCTGGATCCTTGGGCGCTAGAAATAGTCTTCCAAGGTTATCTTCTGGAAGTGATTCTTCCTGTTCCATTAAAAGAACGAGGGATGGGGTTCTACTCCAATCTGTTCGTAGTTCCCAAAAAAGAGGGAACGTTCAGACCAATCTTAGATCTCAAGATCCTAAACAAGTTTCTCAAGGTTCCATCGTCCAAAATGGAAACCATTCGAACAATCCTTCCATCCAGGAAGGTCAATTCTTGACCACGGTGGATTTAAAGGATGCGTATCTACATATTCCTGTCCACAAGGAACATCATCGGTTCCTAAGGTTCGCATTCCTGGACAAGCATTACCAGTTCGTGGCGCTTCCTTTCGGATTAGCCACTGTTCCAAGGATTTTCACAAAGGTACTAGGGTCCCTTCTGGCGGTGCTAAGACCAAGGGGCATTGCTGTAGTACCTTACTTGGACGACATTCTGATTCAAGCGTCGTCCCTTCCTCTAGCAAAGGCTCACACGGACATAGTCCTGGCCTTTCTCAGATCTCACGGATGGAAAGTGAACGTGGAAAAGAGTTCTCTATCTCCGTCGACAAGAGTTCCCTTCTTGGGAACAATAATAGACTCCTTAGAAATGAGGATTTTTCTGTCAGAGACCAGAAAAACAAAACTTCTAAACTCTTGTCGGATACTTCCTTCCGTTCCTCTTCCTTCCATAGCGCAGTGCATGGAAGTGATAGGTTTGATGGTAGCGGCAATGGACATAGTTCCTTTTGCGCGCATTCATCTAAGACCATTTCAATTGTGTATGCTCAGTCAGTGGAATGGGGACTATACAGACTTGTCTCCGAAGATACAAGTAAATCAGAGGACCAGAGACTCACTCCGTTGGTGGCTGTCCCTGGACAACCTGTCACAAGGGGTGACCTCCCGCAGACCAGAGTGGGTCATTGTCACGACCGACGCCAGTCTGATGGGCTGGGGCGCGGTCTGGGGATCCCTGAAAGCTCAGGGTCTTTGGTCTCGGGAAGAATCTCTTCTACCGATAAATATTCTGGAACTGAGAGCGATATTCAATGCTCTCAAGGCTTGGCCTCAGCTAGCGAGGGCCAAGTTCATACGGTTTCAATCAGACAACATGACGACTGTTGCGTACATCAACCATCAGGGGGGAACAAGGAGTTCCCTGGCGATGGAAGAAGTGACCAAAATCATTCAATGGGCGGAGACTCGCTCCTGCCACCTGTCTGCAATCCACATCCCAGGAGTGGAAACTTGGGAAGCGGATTTTCTGAGTCGTCAGACATTGCATCCGGGGGTGTGGGAACTCCATCCGGAAATCTTTGCCCAAATCACTCAACTGTGGGGCATTCCAGACATGGATCTGATGGCCTCTCGTCAGAACTTCAAGGTTCCTTGCTACGGGTCCAGATCCAGGGATCCCAAGGCGACTCTAGTAGATGCACTAGTAGCACCTTGGACCTTCAACCTAGCTTATGTATTCCCGCCGTTTCCTCTCATCCCCAGGCTGGTAGCCAGGATCAATCAGGAGAGGGCGTAGGTGATCTTGATAGCTCCTGCGTGGCCACGCAGGACTTGGTAGGCAGATCTGGTGAATATGTCATCGGCTCCACCATGGAAGCTACCTTTGAGACGAGACCTTCTTGTTCAAGGTCCGTTCGAACATCCGAATCTGGTCCTACTCCAGCTGACTGCTTGGAGATTGAACGCTTGATCTTATCAAAGCGAGGGTTCTCAGATTCTGTTATTGATACTCTTGTTCAGGCCAGAAAGCCTGTAACTAGAAAAATTTACCACAAAATATGGAAAAAATATATCTGTTGGTGTGAATCTAAAGGATTCCCTTGGGACAAGGTAAAGATTCCTAGGATTCTATTCTTTCTTCAAGAAGGATTGGAGAAAGGATTATCTGCAAGTTCCTTGAAGGGACAGATTTCTGCCTTGTCTGTGTTACTTCACAAAGAGCTGGCAGCTGTGCCAGATGTTCAAGCCTTTGTTCAGGCTCTGGTTAGAATCAAGCCTGTTTACAAACCTTTGACTCCTCCTTGGAGTCTCAACTTAGTTCTTTCAGTTCTTCAGGGGGTTCCGTTTGAACCCTTACATTCCGTTGATATTAAGTTATTATCTTGGAAAGTTTTGTTTTTGGCTGCAATTTCTTCCGCTAGAAGAGTTTCAGAATTATCTGCTCTGCAGTGTTCTCCTCCTTATCTGGTGTTCCATGCAGATAAGGTGGTTTTACGTACTAAACCTGGTTTTCTTCCAAAAGTTGTTTCTAACAAAAACATTAACCAGGAGATAGTCGTGCCTTCTTTGTGTCCGAAACCAGTTTCGAAGAAGGAACGCTTGTTGCACAATTTGGATGTTGTTCGCGCTCTAAAATTCTATTTAGATGCTACAAAGGATTTTAGACAAACATCTTCCTTGTTTGTTGTTTATTCTGGTAACAGGAGAGGTCAAAAAGCAACTTCTACCTCTCTCTCTTTTTGGATTAAAAGCATCATCAGATTGGCTTACGAGACTGCCGGACGGCAGCCTCCTGAAAGAATCACAGCTCATTCCACTAGGGCTGTGGCTTCCACATGGGCCTTCAAAAACGAGGCTTCTGTTGATCAGATATGTAGGGCAGCGACTTGGTCTTCACTGCACACTTTTACCAAATTTTACAAGTTTGATACTTTTGCTTCTTCTGAGGCTATTTTTTGGGAGAAAGGTTTTGCAAGCCGTGGTGCCTTCCATTTAGGTGACCTGATTTGCTCCCTCCCTTCATCCGTGTCCTAAAGCTTTGGTATTGGTTCCCACAAGTAAGGATGACGCCGTGGACCGGACACACCTATGTTGGAGAAAACAGAATTTATGTTTACCTGATAAATTACTTTCTCCACCGGTGTGTCCGGCCCACGGCCCGCCCTGGTTTTTTAATCAGGTCTGATAATTTATTTTCTTTAACTACAGTCACCACGGTATCATATGGTTTCTCCTATGCAAATATTCCTCCTTAACGTCGGTCGAATGACTGGGGTAGGCGGAGCCTAGGAGGGATCATGTGACCAGCTTTGCTGGGCTCTTTGCCATTTCCTGTTGGGGAAGAGAATATCCCACAAGTAAGGATGACGCCGTGGACCGGACACACCGTTGGAGAAAGTAATTTATCAGGTAAACATAAATTCTGTTTTTCGAGAAGCTTTGAAGCAAGAGGGAGGAGGGAAATTGGGCGGTAGTTGGATGGGGAGGTAGGATCAAGGGAAGGTTTTTTGAGGATAGGTGTGACCAGTGCATGTTTCATTGGTGAGGGAAATGTACCAGTGCTGAGGGAGAGGTTGAAAATGTGTGTTAGTATAGGGGTAAGGGTAGCAGAGAGAGAGGGAAGCAGCTGTGAGGGGATAGAGTCAAGGGGACAGGTAGTGAGGTGAGAGTGCAGTATAAGTGCTGAAACTTCGTCCTCAGTAACACTGGTGATGTCACCAAGGTCAGGAAACCAGGAAGTGAAAAGGCAGCCCTATGGGACTTAATAGGGCTGGATGGAGTAAGTATTAAAACTCCTTGATCTCAGCTCCCTTAAGTCCTAGAAACCCCCAAGATCCACCATTTGAAAGGTAACACCCTTTCAACATGTAAAAAAATATGAATACAAATCCCCACACGGTTTGCATGATGGGGTCTCTATGCATTTATAACAGGTGATTAAAAAGGGCTAGGGACTCCTGTGACCCCTTGTTTTAACACACAGAAACCCATCTTTAAAATACAGCCCCTATACACGTTTTTATAGCCAGGTGATCACTGTGGTAATAGTGATCACCTAGCATGTATAAATGTGCATTTTTATGCTCTTTTAGAGGGACAGTAAAGTCAAAATTACAGGGACAGTCAACACCAGAATTGTTGTTTTAAAAAGATAGATAATCCCTTTATTACCCATTCCCCAGTTTTGCATAACCAACACAGTTATAATAATATACTTTCCCCCTCTGTGATTACCTTGTATCTAAGCCTCTGCAAACTGCCCCCTTATTTCAGTTCTTTTGACAGACTTGCATTTTAGCCAATCAGTGCTTACTCCTAGGTAACTTTACGTGCGTGAGCTCAATGTTATCTATATGACACACATGAACTAATGCCCTCTAGTGGGGAAAAACTGTCAAAATGCATTCACATAAGAGGCGGCCTTCAAGGTGTAAGAAATTAGCATATGAGCCTACCTAGGTGTAGCTTTCAACTAAGAATACCAAGAGAACAAAGCAAAATTGGTGATAAAAGTAAATTGGAAAGTTGTTCAAAATTGCATGCCCTATTTGAATCATTGTTTATTTTGGATTTGACTGTCCCTTTAAACTTTCATGGTTTAGGTAAAACATGCAAACTTAAACAACTTCTATTAAAAAATATGCTTTGTTCTATCCTTTGTTGAAGAACAAATCTAAATAGGCTTATAGGAACTCAGGAAAATGTATGTGTCTATAGCATTCTATGGCCACATTTTATAACATTGCTACAAACATTACTGCCATAGAATGCTTAAGACACGTGCACTCAGGGAATGTCCTATGAACCTACCTAGGTTTACTCTTCAACAAAGGACACCAAAAGTACAAAGCACATTGAAGAAATAGAAGTAATGCACTTTATTACTGCACTATTGTTTGCATATAACTATGTGTTTCACCTCTGCAAATGGGTTAAATACATAGTTAAAGGGACAGTAAAGTTAAACTTTTATGATTCAGACAGAGCATGCAATTTTAAACAACATTCCAATTTGCTTCTATTATCAAATGTTGTTCTCTGATACTATAGTAAAGTAAACCGTTTAAAAATAACACAATTCAAGTGTAATCAGATATATACAAGGCTTTTTTTTTTTTTTTTTAATCGTACCCAAATATTTTAACTATTTCTATAACTAGATTTTTCCTCTGCTGCCTGCCCCATGTAAAACATGCTTTATTCAGCTGTCATGTAGCAACCCACATGGCAATTGGAAATCCCATTGGCCCATTGGAGTGGATTGACACATTCCACCAATTGAAAACCAAGCTGTATTTGTATTTGTATGTGTTGTGGGACTGCTCTATACGTCACTAGACTACAGCAAGATTTATATATATATATATATATAAAATTATTATTATTATTATTGTTGTTGTTTTTATTTTTTTCAAATCATATAATGATAATGTTGATAGCATTGCCTAATTGGATAGTTGTGTGTTTTTGCTGAACGCTGAAGTATGTCTATGATCCAGTAGTAGAAGGAACTTGGATGCAGAGAAAACAAATACAGACTGGAAATTCCCCACAAGTACGATGTAGTTACAAATCTTTATAAAGCAATATCCTTGTTACAGTTTTTTTCAACAGTTTTCTCCAATACATAATAAGGAACTGAGGCTGTTGTCATATACAGGTTTCTATTAACAAAAACTAACCATAGCATATGTTATGCAAGTGTATTGAGCAGTATGTGTCAGACAACATGCAGATAAAAAGGATCTGTTAAAAAGTTGTTCCTAGGCCCAATTTCATTTTAACGGGGAATAACATTTAAAGGGACATTTTTTTATCTCATTATTCAGACAGAGCATGCGATTTTAAACAACTATCCAACTTACTCTCTAGTTTGCTTTTTTCTCTTAGTATCCTTTATTAAAAGGCATATGTAGGGAGGCTCAGGAATAGCAATGCACTACTGGATACTAGCTGCTGATTGGTGGCTGCATGTATAAGCATCTGGTCATTGGCTCAGCTATCTCCCAGTACTGCATTCCTGCTACTTCAACAAGGGATAAAAAGAAAATTAAGTACATTATTAACAATAGAAGTGTAAATGTGCTTAAACTAGTATGCTGTCTGTATTTGGGGGGTTTCATGTGTCTTTAATGAAATTTACTTCAACATTCCTGATTAGAAGGTCACAACCAACAGTACCTTTTAAGGGACAGTGGGCAAATTGTATTGTTATTGATCAAAACTAATACATTAAAGGGACATGAAACCCAAACTTTGTCTATCATGATTCAGATAGAGCATACACTTTTAAACAATGTTCCCAGTTTACTTCTGTTGTCTAATTTGCTTTGTCCTTTTGTTATTATTTGTTGAAAATCATACCTAGGTAGGCTCAGAAGCAACAAGGCACTACTGGGAACTAGTTGTTGATTAGTGGCTTCACATGTATGCCTCTTGTCGTTATTATTATTATTATTATCATTTATTTGTATAGCGTCGCCAAATTCCGTAGCGCTGGGTGCAATGATAGGGGTATACAATGACAAAGATTTGTGATACAATACAAAACATAACAAGACTAAACAAATCTAGCACAGGAGGAAGAGGGCCCTGCTCCGGAGAGCTCACAGTCTATAGGTTTAGGGTGCAGAGACATAAGGTTGGGGTAGCTTGTTACATCGTTGTATTTGCAGCAGTGAGTCAGGCAGTTCATGTACATGTATTAGCTTGGTTCGGATGCGGGATGGAGGAGAGATGGTAAGCCTCTCTGAATAGGTGGGTTTTCAAGGATCTTCTGAAGCTATACTTTAAATTGTATTCTGGAGTGTATGGGTAGCCAGTGTAGAGACTGGCAGAGCGGAGCAGCTGATGTAGATCGTCGGCTTAGGTGGATGAGTCTAGCAGAAGCATTCATAATAGATTGGAGGGAGGAGAGGCGGTGTTTTGGAAGGCCATTTAAGAGTAGATTGCAATAATCAATGCGTGACAGAATGAGGGAATGAATAAGTATTTTTGTAGTATTTTGAGTAAGGAAGGGACGAATTCTGGAAATGTTGCGTAGGTGTGACCGGCAGGATTTGGTAAGCGTTTGTATATGTGGGTTGAATGTGAGTTCTGAGTCTAGTGTGACCCCAAGGCAGCGGACCTGGGGTGAGGTGTTGAGAATAGAGTCTCCAACCATCAGAGAAATGTCAGGTGTCGGATGTCTCGAAGAGGGGGGAATAAGAAGCAGCTCAGTTTTGGACAGATTGAGTTGGAGGTAGTGTGAAGACATCCAAGAGAAAATTGCAGAGAGGCAGTCAGAAATCTGGTTGAGTAAAGAGGGAGAGATATCAGGAGAGGAAAGATAGATTTGGGTATCATCAGCATATAGGTGGTACTGGAATCCAAAGGAGGCTATCAGTTTTCCAAGGCAGGATGTATAAAGAGAGAAAAGCAAGGGACCTAAGACAGAGCCTTGCGGTACTCCAACTGAGAGAGGCATAGGATCACAAGATATGTTGTTAAAGGAAACTGAAAACGAGCGGTTTGAAAGATATGATGCAAACCAGGAGAGGGCTGTGTCTCGGATGCCAAATGAATGTAGTATTTTTAGGAGGAGAGGATGGTCAACTGTGTCAAAAGCTGCGGACAGGTCAAGAAGAATTAGTAATGAGTAATGGCCTTTTGCTTTGGCTGATAACAGGTCATTTGTTACTTTAGCAAGAGCGGTTTCTGTTGAGTGTTTAGGGCGGAAACCAGATTGTAGTGGATCAAGTAAGGAGTTAGTTGTGAGAAATTGAGTTAGCCGATTATAGACTAGTCGTTCCAATAATTTTGAAGCAAAGGGAAGTAAGGAGACCGGTCGATAGTTAGAAGGCGTGGAGGGGTCAAGCGAGGGCTTTTTTAGGATTGGTATGATTGACGCATGCTTGAATGTGTCAGGAAATGTGCCAGCAGTGAGGGATTGGTTAAAGAGATGAGTTAGGGTAGGGGTTAGTGAAGCAGAGAGAGGGGGAATAAGTCGTGAAGGAATAGGGTCAAGTGGGCAGGTTGTGAGATGAGCCGAGGATAGGAGTGCAGAGACTTCTTCCTCTGTTACAGGAGGGAAATAGCATAGATTTCTCCAACATAGGTGTGTCCGGTCCACGGCGTCATCCTTACTTGTGGGATATTCTCTTCCCCAACAGGAAATGGCAAAGAGCCCAGCAAAGCTGGTCACATGATCCCTCCTAGGCTCCGCCTACCCCAGTCATTCTCTTTGCCGTTGTACAGGCAACATCTCCACGGAGATGGCTTAGAGTTTTTTAGTGTTTAACTGTAGTTTTTATTATTCAATCAAGAGTTTGTTATTTTAAAATAGTGCTGGTATGTACTATTTACTCAGAAACAGAAAAGAGATGAAGATTTCTGTTTGTATGAGGAAAATGATTTTAGCAACCGTTACTAAAATCCATGGCTGTTCCACACAGGACTGTTGAGAGGAATTAACTTCAGTTGGGGGAACAGTGAGCAGTCTCTTGCTGCTTGATGTATGACACATTCTAACAAGACGATGTAATGCTGGAAGCTGTCATTTTCCCTATGGGATCCGGTAAGCCATGTTTATTAAGATAGTAAATAAGGGCTTCACAAGGGCTTATTAAGACTGTAGACTTTTTCTGGGCTAAATCGATTCATTATTAACACATATTTAGCCTTGAGGAATCATTTAATCTGGGTATTTTGATAAGATTATATCGGCAGGCACTGTTTTAGACACCTTATTCTTTAGGGGCTTTCCCAAATCATAGGCAGAGCCTCATTTTCGCGCCGGTGTTGCGCACTTGTTTTTGAGAGGCATGACATGCAGTCGCATGTGTGAGGAGCTCTGATACATAGAAAAGACTTTCTGAAGGCGTCATTTGGTATCGTATTCCCCTTTGGGCTTGGTTGGGTCTCAGCAAAGCAGATACCAGGGACTGTAAAGGGGTTAAAGTTAAAAACGGCTCCGGTTCCGTTATTTTAAGGGTTAAATCTTCCAAATTTGGTGTGCAATACTTTTAAGGCTTTAAGACACTGTGGTGAAATTTTGGTGAATTTTGAACAATTCCTTCATATTTTTTCGCAATTGCAGTAATAAAGTGTGTTCAGTTTAAAATTTAAAGTGACAGTAACGGTTTTATTTTAAAACGTTTTTTGTACTTTGTTATCAAGTTTATGCCTGTTTAACATGTCTGAACTACCAGATAGACTGTGTTCTGAATGTGGGGAAGCCAGAGTTCCTTCTCATTTAAATAAATGTGATTTATGTGACAATGACAATGATGCCCAAGATGATTCCTCAAGTGAGGGGAGTAAGCATGGTACTGCATCATTCCCTCCTTCGTCTACACGAGTCTTGCCCACTCAGGAGGCCCCTAGTACATCTAGCGCGCCAATACTCCTTACTATGCAACAATTAACGGCTGTAATGGATAATTCTGTCAAAAACATTTTAGCCAAAATGCACACTTATCAGCGTAAGCGCGACTGCTCTGTTTTAGATACTGAAGAGCATGACGACGCTGATAATAATGGTTCTGAAGGGCCCCTAAACCAGTCTGATGGGGCCAGGGAGGTTTTGTCTGAGGGAGAAATTACAGATTCAGGGAACATTTCTCAACAAGCTGAACCTGATGTGATTACATTTAAATTTAAGTTGGAACATCTCCGCGCTCTGCTTAAGGAGGTATTATCCACTCTGGATGATTGTGACAATTTGGTCATCCCAGAGAAACTATGTAAAATGGACAAGTTCCTAGAGGTCCCGGGGCTCCCAGAAGCTTTTCCTATACCCAAGCGGGTGGCGGACATTGTAAATAAAGAATGGGAAAGGCCCGGTATTCCTTTCGTCCCTCCCCCCATATTTAAAAAATTGTTTCCTATGGTCGACCCCAGAAAGGACTTATGGCAGACAGTCCCCAAGGTCGAGGGAGCGGTTTCCACTTTAAACAAACGCACCACTATACCCATAGAAGATAGTTGTGCTTTCAAAGATCCTATGGATAAAAAATTAGAAGGTTTACTTAAAAAGATGTTTGTTCAGCAGGGTTACCTTCTACAACCAATTTCATGCATTGTCCCTGTCGCTACAGCCGCGTGTTTCTGGTTCGATGAGCTGGTAAAGGCGGTCGATAGTGATTCTCCTCCTTATGAGGAGATTATGGACAGAATCAATGCTCTCAAATTGGCTAATTCTTTCACCCTAGACGCCACTTTGCAATTGGCTAGGTTAGCGGCTAAGAATTCTGGGTTTGCTATTGTGGCGCGCAGAGCGCTTTGGTTGAAATCTTGGTCAGCTGATGCGTCTTCCAAGAACAAACTACTTAACATTCCTTTCAAGGGGAAAACGCTGTTTGGCCCTGACTTGAAAGAGATTATCTCTGATATCACTGGGGGTAAGGGCCACGCCCTTCCTCAGGATCGGCCTTTCAAGGCCAAAAATAAACCTAATTTTCGTCCCTTTCGTAGAAACGGACCAGCCCCAAGTGCTACGTCCTCTAAGCAAGAGGGTAATACTTCTCAAGCCAAGCAAGCTTGGAGACCAATGCAAGGCTGGAACAAGGGAAAGCAGGCCAAGAAACCTGCCACTGCTACCAAGACAGCATGAAATGTTGGCCCCCGATCCGGGACCGGATCTGGTGGGGGGCAGACTCTCTCTCTTCGCTCAGGCTTGGGCAAGAGATGTTCTGGATCCTTGGGCACTAGAAATAGTCTCCCAAGGTTATCTTCTGGAATTCAAGGGGCTTCCCCCAAGGGGGAGGTTCCACAGGTCTCAGTTGTCTTCAGACCACATAAAAAGACAGGCATTCTTACATTGTGTAGAAGACCTGTTAAAAATGGGAGTGATCCATCCTGTTCCATTAGGAGAACAAGGGATGGGGTTCTACTCCAATCTGTTCATAGTTCCCAAAAAAGAGGGAACGTTCAGACCAATCTTAGATCTCAAGATCTTAAACAAGTTTCTCAAGGTTCCATCGTTCAAGATGGAAACCATTCGAACAATTCTTCCTTCCATCCAGGAAGGTCAATTCATGACCACGGTGGATTTAAAGGATGCGTATCTACATATTCCTATCCACAAGGAACATCATCGGTTCCTAAGGTTCGCATTCCTGGACAAGCATTACCAGTTCGTGGCGCTTCCTTTCGGATTAGCCACTGCTCCA
Source organism: Bombina bombina (assembly GCF_027579735.1). Taxonomy (NCBI): domain Eukaryota; kingdom Metazoa; phylum Chordata; class Amphibia; order Anura; family Bombinatoridae; genus Bombina; species Bombina bombina. The sequence continues at coordinate 568,945,645 of NC_069501.1, forward strand.
AGGATTTTCACAAAGGTACTAGGGTCCCTTCTAGCTGTGCTAAGACCAAGGGGCATTGCTGTAGTACCTTACTTGGACGACATTCTGATTCAAGCGTCGTCCCTTCCTCAAGCAAAGGCTCACACGGACATCGTCCTGGCCTTTCTCAGATCTCACGGATGGAAAGTGAACGTGGAAAAGAGTTCTCTATCTCCGTCAACAAGGGTTCCCTTCTTGGGAACGATAATAGACTCCTTAGAAATGAGGATTTTTCTGACAGAGGCCAGAAAAACAAAACTTCTAGACTCTTGTCGGATACTTCATTCCGTTCCTCTTCCTTCCATTGCGCAGTGCATGGAAGTGATAGGTTTGATGGTAGCGGCAATGGACATAGTTCCTTTTGCGCGCATTCATCTAAGACCATTACAACTGTGCATGCTCAGTCAGTGGAATGGGGACTATTCAACCAGAGACTCACTCCGTTGGTGGCTGTCCCTGGACAACCTGTCACAAGGGATGACCTTCCGCAGACCAGAGTGGGTCATTGTCACGACCGACGCCAGTCTGATGGGCTGGGGCGCGGTCTGGGGATCCCTGAAAGCTCAGGGTCTTTGGTCTCGGGAAGAATCTCTTCTACCGATAAATATTCTGGAACTGAGAGCGATATTCAATGCTCTCAAGGCTTGGCCTCAGCTAGCGAGGGCCAAGTTCATACGGTTTCAATCAGACAACATGACAACTGTTGCGTACATCAACCATCAGGGGGGAACAAGGAGTTCCCTGGCGATGGAAGAAGTGACCAAAATCATTCTATGGGCGGAGTCTCACTCCTGCCACCTGTCTGCAATCCACATCCCAGGAGTGGAAAATTGGGAAGCGGATTTTCTGAGTCGTCAGACATTGCATCCAGGGGAACTCCATCCGGAAATCTTTGCCCAAATCACTCAACGGTGGGGCATTCCAGACATGGATCTGATGGCCTCTCGTCAGAACTTCAAAGTTCCTTGCTACGGGTCCAGATCCAGGGATCCCAAGGCGGCTCTAGTAGATGCACTAGTAGCACCTTGGACCTTCAAACTAGCTTACGTATTCCCGCCGTTTCCTCTCATCCCCAGGCTGGTAGCCAGGATCAATCAGGAGAGGGCGTCGGTGATCTTGATAGCTCCTGCGTGGCCACGCAGGACTTGGTATGCAGATCTGGTGAATATGTCATCGGCTCCACCATGGAAGCTACCTTTGAGACGAGACCTTCTTGTTCAAGGTCCGTTCGAACATCCGAATCTGGTCTCACTCCAGCTGACTGCTTGGAGATTGAACGCTTGATCTTATCGAAGCGAGGATTCTCAGATTCTGTTATTGATACTCTTGTTCAGGCCAGAAAGCCTGTAACTAGAAAGATTTACCACAAAATTTGGAAAAAATATATCTGTTGGTGTGAATCTAAAGGATTCCCTTGGGACAAGGTTAAGATTCCTAGGATTCTATCCTTCCTTCAAGAAGGATTGGAAAAAGGATTATCTGCAAGTTCCTTGAAGGGACAGATTTCTGCCTTGTCTGTGCTACTTCACAAAAAGCTGGCAGCTGTGCCAGATGTTCAAGCCTTTGTTCAGGCTCTGGTTAGAATCAAGCCTGTTTACAAACCTTTGACTCCTCCTTGGAGTCTCAACTTAGTTCTTTCAGTTCTTCAGGGGGTTCCGTTTGAACCCTTACATTCCGTTGATATTAAGTTATTATCTTGGAAAGTTTTGTTTTTGGTTGCAATTTCTTCTGCTAGAAGAGTTTCAGAATTATCTGCTCTGCAGTGTTCTCCTCCTTATCTGGTGTTCCATGCAGATAAGGTGGTTTTACGTACTAAACCTGGTTTTCTTCCAAAAGTTGTTTCTAACAAAAACATTAACCAGGAGATTATCGTACCTTCTCTGTGTCCGAAACCAGTTTCAAAGAAGGAACGTTTGTTGCACAATTTGGATGTTGTTCGCGCTCTAAAATTCTATTTAGACGCTACAAAGGATTTTAGACAAACATCTTCCTTGTTTGTTGTTTATTCCGGTAAAAGGAGAGGTCAAAAAGCAACTTCTACCTCTCTCTCTTTTTGGATTAAAAGCATCATCAGATTGGCTTACGAGACTGCCGGACGGCAGCCTCCTGAAAGAATCACAGCTCATTCCACTAGGGCTGTGGCTTCCACATGGGCCTTCAAGAACGAGGCTTCTGTTGATCAGATATGTAGGGCAGCGACTTGGTCTTCACTGCACACTTTTACCAAATTTTACAAGTTTGATACTTTTGCTTCTTCTGAGGCTATTTTTGGGAGAAAGGTTTTGCAAGCCGTGGTGCCTTCCATCTAGGTGACCTGATTTGCTCCCTCCCATCATCCGTGTCCTAAAGCTTTGGTATTGGTTCCCACAAGTAAGGATGACGCCGTGGACCGGACACACCTATGTTGGAGAAAACAGAATTTATGTTTACCTGATAAATTACTTTCTCCAACGGTGTGTCCGGTCCACGGCCCGCCCTGGTTTTTTAATCAGGTCTGATAATTTATTTTCTTTAACTACAGTCACCACGGTATCATATGGTTTCTCCTATGCAAATATTCCTCCTTAACGTCGGTCGAATGACTGGGGTAGGCGGAGCCTAGGAGGGATCATGTGACCAGCTTTGCTGGGCTCTTTGCCATTTCCTGTTGGGGAAGAGAATATCCCACAAGTAAGGATGACGCCGTGGACCGGACACACCGTTGGAGAAAGTAATTTATCAGGTAAACATAAATTCTGTTTTTTGTTAATAGAAGGGGTGGGTAGGATTGCTGGGTTTGCGGGGTGCGAGGTGCAGATCTCTTTTCTAATGGTGTCAATTTTATTTTTGAAGTGATCAGCAATAATTTGAGCAGTGAGGTTGGTAGTGGGCGGGGGGGCAGGCGGACGTAGAAGGGAGTTAAAGGTTGAGAACAGCTTTCTGGGGTTGGATGCGTGAGATGACACGAGAGAGGAGAAATAGACTTGTTTTGCCAGGCTGAGCGCAGAGCTGTAGGACTTAAGGGTGAATTTATAATGTTGGAAATCAGCAAAGGTGTGTGATTTCCTCCACTGCCGTTCAGCGGCCCGTGAGCATCGCTGAAGATATCTGGTCTGTTTAGTGTGCCACGGTTGCCGTCGAGTGATTGATGTACGTCGAAGAGTGGTGGGTGCAGTTTTGTCAAGTGTTGATTTTAGTGCCGAATTATACTGTAGAGTCACGAGGGTTGGACAAGAGAGGGATGAAATGTCAGAGAGCAGAGGACTCAGTTGAGTGGAAAAGTCTGTGAGATCCAAGTCATTTAAATTCCTGTGAGGTAGCAGTTTTTTGGGGGTTTGCAAAGATTTAGCAGGTAGAGTGAGAGAGTTAATAGATGGTGGTCAGAGAGAGGAAAGGGAAAGTTAAGGGAGTTGGAAACAGCACAGAGATTTGTGAAGACCAGGTCTATGGAGTTTCCTTCACAGTGTGATGGAGATGTTGTCCACTGGGAGTCGTTGACTCACTAGATGTAGTCAGCTAGATCCCAGTAGTGCACTGCTGCTCCTGCAAGAAAGGATACTCGGAGAATAAAGCAAAATAGAAAATATAAGTAAACTGCAATTGTGTTTAAATTGTATGCTCTATCTCAATGTTTCTCAGCCTTTTTGTTGCAAGCACCCCTGTAGGCATACAGTTGTGTCCTATGTACCCCAACTGTAGCACAAATATTATTAAACTCTTACATGAGCAAAAATGGAAATCACAATTTCACAATCTTGTATCAGATATATTAATTAAGTAAATATATAGGAATCAGATATTTGTTTTATGTTTTCCAGAATTTAATATTTGGCAATATGACAGAGAATAATAAACCCAAAAACACATATATAGTCCATTGATAATAATTAAATAAACTCTCTTCTGCATGACGACGAAAGTAATATTTATGGTAAAATCTTTCTATTTTTAATAACCATTTCATACACAGTTTATCTGTCTCATTTTACTGCGGCATACTACAGTATGCACTTTATCTGCCACAGTAATACACCTTACATGGCACTTTCCCTGTTCATATCAGTGAAGCTTAACTCCAGCCCTCATATGTCATTAACTAGCCAGAATCTAAAGTTTTACCAATGTGAGGTGAATATGTGATTGAGCAGTGGTCCAACCTAGGCAGGGATTTAATTACTCACACTCTGCACTGTTAGGAGTGCTTGAGGGTAGAGATGGGAAACATAGTTTTCTTTGATATGCCATATTTACAATAGCTACATCAGGAAATCCCTGGAGTACCCCTTGCCAATGCCCCAAGTACCCCTATGGGTACACATACCACAGGTTGAGAAACTAGGCTCTATCTGAATCCTGAAAGAAAAATATTAGGTTTCATGTCCGTTTAAAAATGTGTGCATTGCTCCATGTACAGTAATTTTTTTCCAAATGCTGCCTAGCCGTAGCTGCTTCTAGGGTATATGCTAGGGCTGGCAATGATGTTGTCAAGTGGGCTAGCAGACTAGCCATATTGGGCATACTTTATGGTATATAAGCATGTCTTCAAGAAGGGGCAAGTTATTTAAAAGCATACCTAAGATAGCCATTGTTAAATAAAACGACAGACTTTTTGGGAAAGTCCCTTTCACACCAGTTATATCAGCCGTATGTATACATCAGAACTTAAACCAGTGCTCCTTTTTTTCTGTGTGCCATTAGCTCCCCAAAATTTAACTTGGCTCCAAAATGTTAGCTCTCAGACCCCCACATTATATTTTTCCTCTTTGCTCACCAGTAGGTTAAACCTGCTAGCAGTTGCACTAGCACTTAAAGGGTGGGGATAACTTAATTATGCGTTCTTGAGCTCCTTAATATTTTCTTCTCTGTGCCTCTGCTCACAGCCAAAGGATTTATATATATCATACTCTTTGCATGCTTCAGTCCACCAACCACCAAGTGGTGCTGTGTGCTGTTCCAGTCTCAGGCCAGTGAGACTGAGGAAGTGGTGCCTGGACTACTAGGTAACAGCGGGCGTATAAATACTTTGGCTAAGACAATTACATCCTTTCCAGGGTGGCTGCATCTAGTTTTATTTTTTCTCCACAGGGGAACTTAAAGTGACATGACACCCAAATGTTGAAGCACTTGAAAGTGATGTAAAAACCTGACTAGAAAATATCACCTGAACATCTCTATGTAAAAAAGGAAGATACTATACCTCAAAATTGCCTCAGTAGCCACATCTCATTATAAAGGGACAGTCTATACAAAAAATTGTTATTATTTAAAAAGATAGATAATGCCTTTACTACCCATTCCCAAGGTTTGCAAAACCAACATTGTTATATAATTATACTTTATAACATTTAAACCTCTAAATTGCTGCCTGTTTCAAAGGCTCTATTGACAGCCTCTTAATCACATGCTTTTGAATTTGCTTTTCACAACAGGAGACTGATAGTTCATGTGGGCCATATAGATAACAATGTGTTAACGGCCAGGAAGTTATTTAAGAGTTAGCACAACACAGCACTAAATGCAACTTAATAGATTTTAAAAAGTCATAGTCATGTGATCAGGGGGCTGTCAGAAGATGCTTAGATGCAAGGTAATCACAGAGGTAAAAAGTATATTAATATAACTGTGTTGGTTGTGCAAAACTGTGGAATGTAACGCTCGTGGGATACTCCTCTATCAGACCAAAATCAGCCAGTAGTCTTGTTATCCCGGCGTTGAGCCGGAATAATAGGGAATATCCCAGAGCAGAGAAAGTTATTAAGATGAGGAAGGCGGCACTCACCACAGGCAGGACAGTCCCCAACAGCAACAGCAGAGCAGTCCAAGGATGAACCACTAGAATGGTCAGGCAGGCAGGGTCTGGCAACAGCAAAGCAGTCAAAGGATAAACCACTAGAATGGTCAGGCAGGCAGAGTTTGGCAACAGAAAAGCAGTCCAAGGATAAACCATTAGAATAGTCAGGCAGGCAGGGTTTGGCAACAGTAGAGCAGTCAAGCAGTTTAAGGGTTAAGGCAGGTAGAGTAGTCAGACAGGCAGCTTCAGCCACAGTGATCAATCCAGCAGTGTAAGGGTTAAGGCAGGTAGAGTAGTCAGAACATCTGCGTTTTTTACTGAAGGAGGTCCTGTCTACGTTAGAGGTTCCAGAGGCTAATCTGCCTGAGGAACCTAAGATCCTAAATTAGATAGGATTTATGAAGAGAGGAAGGTCCCACAAACTTTTCCGGTACCAGTTCATATGGCAAACATTATTAGTAACGAATGGGAAAGAAGTGGAACATCCTTTTCTCCCTCAGCTACTTTTAAAAAATTGTTCCCGGTCCCTGACTCTCAATTAGAGCCACTTTGACGCTAGCTAAGCGTACTACTATCTATCTTGAGGATAGCTCTTCCTTTAGAGAACTATGGATAAGAAGTTGGAAACTTTTCTAAGGAGAATGTCCCAGCACGCAGGATTTTTATTTCAACCGGCAGTGGCTGGGGCTGCCACCTACTGGTGCGACTCTCTGTCAGAACTTATCAAGGTGGTGTCTCCCCTCGAGGATATTAAGGAGAGAATTAAAGCTCAAAGAGTAGCTAATTCTTTCATCTGTGATGCGAATATGCAGATTATTCGCCTGAATGCTAAGGCTTTAGGTTTTGCGGTCCTAGCCCGCAGAGCTCTCTGGTTGAAGTCTTGGTCTGGAGATATGACTTATAAATCCAGACTCCTTTCTCTTCCTTTCAAGGGGGAAGATCTTATTCGGACCAGGTCTGGAATATATAATCTCTACAGTTACTGTAGAGAAAGGTGCCTTCCTACATCAGGATAAGAAAAACAGACCTAAGAGACGGCAGTCCTCTAATTTTTGCTCCTTTCGTTTGGACAAATCCAAACGATCTCAATCTTCATCCAAACCCGAGAAGACCAAGAGCACTTGGAAGCCTGCTCAGTCCTGGAACAAATCCAAACAGACTAAAAACTCACCCGATAACAAATCGGCATGAAGGGGCGGCCCCCGATCCGGGATCGGATCGCGTTGGGAGCAGATTGACGCTTTTCTCAGACGCTTGGTTTCAGGATGTTCAGGATCCTTGGGTTCTGGAAGCCGTATCTCAGGGATACAGGATAGGATTTAAATCTCATCCGCCCAGGGGCAGATTCCTACTCTCCGGACTGTCTACAACACCAGAGAAGAGGACAGTCTTTTTAGATTGTGTACGGGATCTAGTCGCCTTAGGAATAATTATCCCGGCACCTGCATTAGAAAGAGGTCTGGGCTTCTATTCAAACCTATTTGTGGTTCCCATAAAGGAGGGAACTTTTCGTCCAATTCTGGACTTGAAGTGCCTAAACAAATTTCAAAGTGTCCCTTCCTTCAAGATGGAGACTATAAGATCAATCCCTCCCCTGGTTCAGGAAGGACAGTTTATGACTACCATAATTCTGAAGGTTGCATACCTTCACGTTCCGATCCACAGGGATCATTTCTGTCAGCCGTATTTGGTCAGTTCAGGATTTAACCCAACTGCTAGCGTGGATATTCAAACACACGCTAGCACACTGAGAAATATCCAGGACGTGACCCACTCAGGAAACAAAAATAAGCAGGGTATCAGAACTTCCCAAAAGAATATTAATTCAAAATATCTTCTTGAGGATAGAATTATTTTACAGGAGATAGCGTTCCTTTCTCAGGAAAATAGAAAAAAACAAAGCTTATGTCCCTTTAAGCAGGTTGATAGTGGATAAATGAATATGCTTCTTTCTTGCAGGTTTGCAACAAACTAAGAATGTCCCTTTAAGCAGGTTTATAGCAAACAAAAATAATAATGTCCTTTTAGCAGAAATAAAGCAAACAAAAAATAAAGTCCCTTTAAGCAGGTGTCCGCAAACAAATGTTAATGTCCTTTTAAGCAGGATTGTCAGCAAAGAAATGATAATGTCCTTATTGGCAGGATTAAAGCAAACAAAGATAATGTCCCTTTAAGCAGGTGTCAGCAAACAAATGATAATGTCCTTTTAAGCAGGATTGTCAGCAAAGAAATGATAATGTCCTTTTAAGCAAGATTGTAAGCAAACAAATGATAAGGTCCTTATTAGCAGGATTAAAGCAAACAAAGATTATGTCCCTTTAAGCAGGTGTCAGCAAACAAATGATAATGTCCTTTTAGGCAGGTTAGCAGGCAATCAAGATTTGGAAGCAAGAGGCATTGGCAAAACAAAGTTGAGGAGGATAGGGTCAGGTTTCAAAATTGTACTCACTCAGACAGGGACCGGCAGAAGAGAGAGAGAGAAAACAAACGGGCACCGAGTAAATCTCCCGCCGAGATTTTAAAGGCAGAGAGAGGCCGCCACGTCATAGGGGTTGTCAGAGAATGCGTCACGTTGCCTAGCAACGTGACGTAGAACCCCAGAAGAGATCCGGGAGCCGCGGCGACACGGCGATGAACGGTAATTCATGACATCACCCCCCCCTCAAGGACCCCTCCGGGGGACAGGACCAGGCCTAGTAGGGTGGAACTTGTGAAAGGCCTTAATTAAGGCAGGGGCATGCACCTGCCGGGCAGGTTCCCAAGATCGTTCAGTAACAGGATAACCTTTCCAATGAACGAGATAATACAGTTTCTTCCCACGAAGTTTGGAATCCAGGATGTGACTGACCTCAAATTCAGGTAGGCCTTGAACCAAAAGAGGTGGAGGTTTGAGCAGAGGTTTAGAATACCTATTAGATAATACAGGTTTCAAAAGAGATACGTGAAATACCGGATGGGCTTTGAGGGTCTTGGGCAGAGCAATTCGGTAAGCAGTAGGACATACTTGACCCAGTATTCGGAAAGGACCCACATATCGTGGCCCCAATTTGGTGGAAGGCTGTTTGAGGCGAAGATGACGTGAAGAAACCCAAACCTTATCGCCAGGCCGATATTTGGGAGCCCTCCGTCGCCGAAGATCAGAATAGAACTTATAACGTTCAGAAGCCTTGGAAAGAAGAAGGTGTATTTTCTTCCAATGACGAGTTAACCTCCTGGCGGATAGATCAGAAGCAGGATTTTCAGTGGAAGAGGTGTGTAGAGGAAACGTTCTGGGTTGAAATCCATAGGCTGCATGAAAAGGAGAGGTCCGAAGAGAGGAGTTGTAACGTGTGTTATGAGCCAATTCTGCTAGTGGAAGGTAACCAGTCCAATTAGAATGATGATGATCCACATAATGCCTCAAATAAGTTTCAAGGCACTGGTTAACCCTTTCGGTTTGGCCATTAGACTCCGGATGATGTGACGTAGACAAAGAGATAGTTGTTCCAAAGTGTTTGCAGAGTGATCTCCAAAACCGAGAAACAAACTGTACTCCTCTATCCGAAACAATGTTCAGAGGGAAGCCATGTAATCTCACAATGTGTAAGAGAAAAAGTTCGGAAAGTCTTTTGGCAGATGGTAAACCAGGTAAAGGAATGAAGTGAGCTGTCTTAGTGAACCTGTCAACAACCACCCAGATAGTGTTGTTTCCAGCTGAAAGAGGAAGATCGGTAATAAAATCCATGGATAAATGGGTCCAAGGCTGATGAGGAATGGGTAACGGTTGAAGCAAACCGGAGGGAAGTTGACGAGGAGTCTTATTGCTGGCACACTGTGTACATACTGAGACATAATCTGTAACATCTTGAGACAGAGTAGGCCACCAGACATGTTGCTTGAGCTTTCGAGCGGTGTTACTGATGCCAGGATGTCCAGAGAGAGGACTGTCATGAGCCCAATATAGAATCTTGGAACGAAGACGTTTAGGAACAAAGAGTAGGCCATCAGGAGGTTTGCAGGACAAAGGAAGATCCTTTTGAGCAGATTGTAAGTCATGTAACCACGAGGTTGATAACTGGGCTAAGACTTTATGAGGTTGAAGTATGGTACCAGTTTCAGGAGTTGAAGTGTCTTGAAATTGTCTGGAAAGGGCGTCAGCCTTGATGTTCTTAGAACCGGGAATATAAGACAGATTGTAATGAAAACGTGAGAAGAACAGAGACCAACGTGCTTGTCTGGAGTTCAGTCGTTTGGCCGTTTGAAGATAGAGAAGGTTTTTATGATCTGTGAGTATAGTAAACGGCAAAGAAGTGCCTTCCAACCAATGCCTCCATTCATCCAGTGCCATTTTAATAGCAAGTAACTCCTTATTACCTACATCATAATTTAATTCAGAAGGAGAAAATTTCTTGGAGAAGAATCCCACAGGGTGGATCCTTCCTGTGTCAGGTATACGTTGGGAAAGAACAGCCCCAGCAGCAACTGATGAAGCATCCACTTCAAGAATAAATTGAAAATCCGGATTTGGGTGACGCAGGATAGGTGCAGAAGAGAAAGCTTTTTTGAGAGAATCAAAAGCTTCAACAGCTTCAGGAGGCCAATCTTTACAGTTTTGTCCTTTCCTAGTGAGAGACGAAAGAGGTGACGTTATAGTAGCAAAACCTTTGATGAATTTCCTGTAATAACTGGCAAATCCCAGGAAACGTTGCAGAGCTTTAAGAGAATCAGGTTTAGGCCACTCCAAAATGGCAGAGAGTTTAGTTGGATCCATTTCAAATCCTGATTCAGAGATTACATATCCCAAAAAGGGAATGGACCTTTGATGAAAAGAACATTTCTCCAGTTTGGCAAATAGATGGTTATCTCTTAAACGTTGAAGTACTTTCCTGACGTGATGTATATGATCTTGGTAGTTCTGAGAAAAAATTAATATATCGTCAAGGTAAATGATAACAAAAATATTCAAGAAATCCCGAAAAATCTCATTCACGAAGTGTTGAAAAACAGCAGGGGCATTACACAGCCCAAACGGCATGACAAGATACTCATAATGCCCAAATCGAGTGTTAAAGGCTGTCTTCCACTCATCACCCTTGCGCATACGGATAAGATTGTATGCTCCACGGAGATCGAGCTTGGTAAAAATGGTGGAACCTTGAAGATATGTGAATAATTCAGGTATTAGGGGTAAAGGATAACTGTTCTTGATGGTGATTTGATTTAACCCTCTGTAATCGATACAAGGTCGCAGTCCGCCATCCTTCTTTCCCACAAAGAAGAACCCAGCCCCTACAGGAGAAGAGGAGGGTCGAATGAATCCTCTGGCCAAATTATCTTTGATATATTCTTCCAAGGCTACATTTTCAGGCCTAGAAAGTGGGTAAGTTTTGCCTCGAGGATAAGGAGCTCCAGGGAGAAGATCAATAGGGCAATCAAATGAACGGTGAGGAGGAAGACGTTCTGCTTCTTTTTTAGAAAAGACATCGACAAAATCTTGATACTGCGTAGGTAGAGGACCAGAAGTATCGGTAGTAAGAGCAATAGTGAGTGGTATTTTAGTAAGTGGTTGAAGACAGTTAGTATGGCAAGATAATCCCCAGGAGGTGAGTTCACCATGGGTCCAAGAAAAGGTAGGATTATGTAACTGAAGCCACGGAAGACCCAGGATTATGGGAAATTGAGGAGTAGTAATCACATCAAAACATATCCTCTCACAATGAAGTACTCCGACAGAAAAAAGTATGGGTATAGTAGTAAACTGGATGAGTCCGGAACCCAAAGGATCTCCACTAACAGTAGAGACGGAAACTGAAAACTTCTTTCTTAGTAAGGGAATAGTGTGAGTGGACACAAAAGTGGAGTCAATGAACACTCCTCCAGCACCAGAATCAATAAGAGCTTGGGTATGAATCTTGTTTTCACCCAATTGAAGGGTTACAGGAACAAAGAGTTTATTAAAGAGGGAATGAACATGTTTTTGGCTTAACTTAGTTCCCTGGACAGAAGTTAAGCCCTGGCTTTTACTGGCCTGGTAGGACAATCCCTTAATAAATGCCCTTTAAGGCCACAGTATAGACACAGGCCAAGAGAACGTCTTCTCAAACGCTCAGTTTCGGTTAATTTTATGGTTCCTACTTCCATAGGTTCAGCTTGATCAGGAGAAGGAGAGGCAGTTGTTACCGGGTTAGAAAAACGAGGAGCCAGACGAAAAGGAGTTCGAGTTGAGGACCTCTGATTTCTTTCTCTTTCTTGTTGGCGTTCACGGTATCTAGAATCAAGACTGATGCAAAGATTTATTAAGGCTTCTAGGGAGTCTGGAAGTTCCCGATACACCAATTCATCTTTGAGACGTTCTGAAAGTCCTTTGCGAAAAGCTGCTCTAAGAGCTCCCTGATTCCAATTAGTTTCAGATGCAAGAGTGCGGAACTCAATGGCATATTGAGACACTGATTGACCACCCTGACGTAGGTCTAATAGAGAAGCTTCAGCAGCGGAAGTCCTTCCAGGTTTGTCAAACACGTTAGAAAAAACAGAAAGAAAAGCATCCACATCCTGAAGTATAAGATCATCTTTTTCTAACAGAGGTGATACCCAGGCCAAAGCTCTTCCTTTCATTAAGGAAATAAGGAATGTAATCCGAGATGAGGGATTAGCAAAAAGGGTAGGACTGTTACGAAAGTGAAGTCGACATTGATTCAAAAAACCCCTACAATCTTCAGGATTCCCATCATATTTATCTGGAAGAGGAATCCTAGGACTCAAATGTCCTTGTGATTGGTTGTTGGGAATAGGAGGAGAGGATGCCTCAATGTTAGGATTGGGAGGGATAGGAGCAACCAAGCTCTGTAATAATGTAGTGATTTGATCCAGCTTAGTATCCAAGGATTGCAAGTGGGTAGCATGAGATCCCAGTAACTGTCCCTGGTGAGTCACGGCCATGGATAATTCAGTGGGGTCCATTTATGGCCCGTTTGTAATGTCAGCCGTATTTGGTCAGTTCAGGATTTAACCCAACTGCTAGCGTGGATATTCAAACACACGCTAGCACACTGAGAAATATCCAGGACGTGACCCACTCAGGAAACAAAAATAAGCAGGGTATCAGAACTTCCCAAAAGAATATTAATTCAAAATATCTTCTTGAGGATAGAATTATTTTACAGGAGATAGCGTTCCTTTCTCAGGAAAATAGAAAAAAACAAAGCTTATGTCCCTTTAAGCAGGTTGATAGTGGATAAATGAATATGCTTCTTTCTTGCAGGTTTGCAACAAACTAAGAATGTCCCTTTAAGCAGGTTTATAGCAAACAAAAATAATAATGTCCTTTTAGCAGAAATAAAGCAAACAAAAAATAAAGTCCCTTTAAGCAGGTGTCCGCAAACAAATGTTAATGTCCTTTTAAGCAGGATTGTCAGCAAAGAAATGATAATGTCCTTATTGGCAGGATTAAAGCAAACAAAGATAATGTCCCTTTAAGCAGGTGTCAGCAAACAAATGATAATGTCCTTTTAAGCAGGATTGTCAGCAAAGAAATGATAATGTCCTTTTAAGCAAGATTGTAAGCAAACAAATGATAAGGTCCTTATTAGCAGGATTAAAGCAAACAAAGATTATGTCCCTTTAAGCAGGTGTCAGCAAACAAATGATAATGTCCTTTTAGGCAGGTTAGCAGGCAATCAAGATTTGGAAGCAAGAGGCATTGGCAAAACAAAGTTGAGGAGGATAGGGTCAGGTTTCAAAATTGTACTCACTCAGACAGGGACCGGCAGAAGAGAGAGAGAGAAAACAAACGGGCACCGAGTAAATCTCCCGCCGAGATTTTAAAGGCAGAGAGAGGCCGCCACGTCATAGGGGTTGTCAGAGAATGCGTCACGTTGCCTAGCAACGTGACGTAGAACCCCAGAAGAGATCCGGGAGCCGCGGCGACACGGCGATGAACGGTAATTCATGACAATTTCCTGTTCCTGAGGTTCGCCTTTCTGGATCAGTACTTCCAGTTTGGCTTAGGTACTGCTCCAAGGATATTCACAAAGGTTCTAGGGGTTCTTCTAGCCGTGGCCAGAACCCGAGGTATAGCAGTAGCTCCTTACCTGGACGATATCTTGGTACAGACACCATCTTTTCGTCTAGCAAGGGATCACTCTTCTTTGGTCACAAGTACCAGGGTGGAATTCCTGGATACTATAATAGACTCCATATCCATGAGGTTATTTCTAACAGACCAGAAACTTTGCAAGCTAACTTCGTCGTGTCTTGCCCTCCGGATCCCCTTGAGTCCCTCTGTGGCTCAGTGTTTGGAGGTGATTGGTCTCATGGTGTCCTGCATGGACATCATTCCTTTTGCCAGGTTCCGTCTCAGACCTTTATAACTGTGTATGCTGAGGCAGTGGATCTGTCTCAACAGGTTGTATTAGACAGCCGGTCGAGAGAATCGCTGTTTTGGTGGCTCTGTCCAGATCATCTGTACCGAGGGGCATGCTTCTTAAGACCATCCTGAGAGATTGGGACTACGGACGCAAGCCTATCCGGATGGGGAGCTGTTTGGGGTGCCAGGAAGGCACAGGGGTTGTGGGCTCAGGAGGAGTCCTCCCTCCCAATCAATATTTTGGAACTACCGGCAATTGTCAAGGCCTTGAAGGCTTGGCCACTTCTGGGTTTGTCCCAGTTTATCAGATTCCAATCAGACAATATAACCTTGGTGGCTTACATCAACCATCAGGGTCGGTTTTATAGCACAAGAGACTAGCTGAGCTTCCAGACGTGCAGTCCTTTGTTAAGGCTCTGATTAGGATCAGACCTGTGTTTAGATCTGGGGCTCCTCCTTGTAGCCTAAATCTTGTTCTTCAGGTTTTGCAACAGGCTCCGTTTGAGCCTATGCATTCCGTTGACATTAAATTGTTATCTTGGAAGGTTCTCTTTTTATTGGCTATTGCCTCTGCGCGCAGAGTTTCTGAGATCTCATTTTTCATGCAGATAAGGCAGTTTTACGTACTAAATTAGGTTTTCTTCCTAAGGTTGTGTCAGATCACAACCTCAGTCAGGAGATTGTGGTTCCTTCCTTGTGTCCTAATCCTTCTTCATCGAACAAGCGTTAACTTCACAATTTGGATGTGGTTCGCACCTTGAAGTTCTATCTTCAGGCTACTAAGAAGTTTAGACAATCTTCCTCTGTTTAATTATTCGGGGAAGCGTAGGGGCAGAAGGCTACTTCGACTTCCCTATCTTTTTGGTTAAGGAGTGTCATCCGCTTAGCTTACGAGACAGCGGAACATCGTCCTCCTGAGAGGATAACGGCTCATTCCACTAGAGCAGGGGCTTCCTCTTGGGCCTTTAAGAACGAGGCCTCTACGGATCAGATTTGTAAGGCGGCTACCTGGTCCTCCTTACATACTTTTTCAAAATTATACAAGTTTGATGTTTTTGCTTCGGCTGAAGCAGCTTTCGGGAGAAAAGTTTTGCAGGCTGTGGTGCCCTCAGAATAGGGTCCTCCTCTTCCTTTTTGTTCCCTCCCGTTATTCATTCAGTGTCCTCTGGATCTTGGGTACAGTTTTCCCAACAGTAAGGAATGAAGTCGTGGACTCTCCCTATCTTAGGAAGGAAAACATAATTTATGCTTACCAGATAAATTCCTTTCCTTCCGGGTAGGGAGAGTCCGCGGCCGACGCCCATTTTTTCTTGTCTATGAGCAGTCCCCTATTATTTATTTTATTCTTCTGGCACCATTTATACCCTAAAGTTTCTCCTTCTTTTCCTTGTTCCCTCGGCAGAATGACTGGGGTAATGATGAAGTGGAAGGGATATTTAAGTCTTTGGCTGGGGTGTCTTTGCCTCCTCCTGGTGCCCAGGTGTTGTATTGCCCAACAGTAAGGAATGAAGCCGTGGACTCTCCCTATCCGGAAGGAAAGAAATTTATCTGGTAAGCATAAATTATGTTTTTCATGCAGATTAAGGCTGTTTTACGTACTAAGTTAGGTTTCCTTCCTAAGGTGGTGTCAGGTCGCAACATTATTCAAGAGATTGTTGTTCCTTCCTGGTGTCCCAATCCTTCTTCGGCAAAGGAGCGTCTGCTTCACAATCTAGATGTGGTTCGTGCCTTCAATTTCTACCTTCAGGCTACTAAGGAGTTCAGACAATCTTCATCTTTGTTTGTCATCTGTGCGTGTAAACGTAGGGGTCAGAAGGCCACTACGTCTTCCCTGTCTTTCTGGTTGAGGAGTGTCATCCGCCTAGCTTATGAGACGGCGGGACAAAAGCCTCCTGAGAGGATTACGGCTCATTCCACTAGAGCAGTGGCTTCTTCCTGGACTTTTAAGAACGAAGCCTTAATGGATTATATTTGTAAGCCAGCTACCTGGTCCTCCTTACATACTTTTTCTAAATTTTACAAATTTGATGTGTTTGCTTTGGCTGAAGCAGCTTTCAGGAGAAAGGTTTTGCAGGCTGTGGTGCCCTCATATTAGGGTCCGCCTCCTTTTTGCTCCATTTCCGTTTTTACCTTAGCCTCCTCTGGAGCTTGGGTATTGTTTTCCCAACAGTAAGAAATGAAGTCGTGGACTCTCCTGCCTTATGGAAAGAAAACAAAATGTATGCTTACCAGATAAATTCCTTTCTTTCCTGGCAGGAAGAGTCCATGACCCTGCCCATAGTTTATTCTTTGTTTGGGCAGCTCCCTTTTTGTTTTTCTTCTGGCATCTTTATACCCTGATGTTTCTCCTACTTTTCCTCGTTCCCTCAGCCGAATGACTGGGTGGATAGGGGAAGTGGGAGGGATATTTAAGCCTTTTGCTGGAGTGTCTTTGCCTCCTCCTGGTGGCCAGGTGTTGTATTTCCCAACAGTAAGGAATGAAGTTGTGGACTCTCCCTGCCAGGAAAGAAAGGAATTTATCTGGTAAGCTTACATTTTTTTTTTTTTAACTTCCAGCTGGACCTTAGTTGAAGGCTAACTGTACACAGAGCACTTACTATTTAAGCTGAGGACATTTTGAGGTAAAATATCTTCCATTTTTGCATAGAATTATTCCGGTGTTAGTTTCTTGTCAGCTTTTTACAGTTATGCTGCATAACATTTAAGTGGTTTAGCATAAGGGTATTTTTATATATATTATTATTATTATTATAAAAAGATAATAATAATATATATAGAACAAAAGCTAGAATAACGTCCATGCCTGTTCATTTTCAGTGCCACTCAGGGTGCATACTCTTTTAGCACACTATGGCCTCTATTGATCAAGGTCTGGCGGACCTGATCCGACAGTGCGGATCAGGTCCGCTAGACCTCGCTGAATACGCGAGCAATACGCTCGCCATATTCAGCATTGCACCAGCAGCTCACAAGAGCTGCTGGTGCAACGCCGCCCCCTGCAGACTCGCGGCCAATCGGCCGCCAGCAGGGGGTGTCAATCAACCCGATCGTACTCGATCAGGTTGATTTCCGGCGATGTCTGTCCGCCTGCTCAGAGCAGGCAGACAGGTTATGGAGCAGCAGTCTTTGTGACCGCTGCTTCATAAATTGTGTTTCTGGCGAGTCTGAAGACTCGCCAGAAACACGGCCCTTCAAGCTCCGTACGGAGCTTGATAAATATGGGCCTATGCCTTTTCACAGAGAAAAAAAATATCCTGTAGCATATCAATCTGACCCTGCCCAATGACAGTCCAGCGCCAAAATACCAGGCAATTCTTCTCTGAACAAGAGAAACAACAACCCCAGACAATCGTTTCGGCCTTCATTGGCCTTGTCAGTGAGGTGCAGTTGTATCTCTCTAAGGACATGTGTGCAAGGAGTCCACGTCTGGTTTCCCCCATTACTCTTAGGGAGACCCAAGAGCAATTTGCATAAATATTAAAAGAGAGAGAGACGTACTCAGCTGAGACAGAACAAAAAATAGAATAACTTCCATGCCTGTTACCCTAAGAGTAATGGGGGAAACCGGACGTGGACTCCTTGCACACATGCCCTTAGAGAGATGCAACTGCACCTTACTGACGAGGCCCACAGAAGGCCGAATTGATCGTCTGGAAGCCACCCAAGGTGTAATGGATAAAATCTATTGAGACTGCCACCACAGCTGTATAGCAATAGCATAGGATTTTTACATATATTTAACAGGGCTACCAAGAACAGATGGTGCATGGTATCCAAAAGAACATTTAAGAAGTGCAAAGTAAAGATGGCACAGGGCTTCCAGATTCAGCTGCTATTGCAGATGAGCAAAAGTATCACAGAGCATCTAAATGCATATCCCAAGGCCGGTGAGATGCCATAGGGCATTCAAATAAATATCTCAACATGGAAATAAATAAATGAAACCAGAGACTGCAACTAAAACCTCAAGAGTTAGCTAGAAATACCCCAGGGCACTCTACTTTAAAATGCGCTCCACTTGCAACCTAGCCCTATGTTGGTGATCTTAAATTTGTTATGTGCATGCCCATATTTAGGTCTGTCAGGTGTCTGGGGCCAGGCATAATCTGGTCACAAGATGGGTTTTGACACATGAGCCATTAGTTGGACAAATCTTCAAATAACCATATTTTCAAGTAAGAAAAGCTTAAAGTTATGTGACTTTTTTAAATACTATAAATAATTAATTGGTGCATGTATTTTATTGTTTATTTTGTATTTGTCATTTTTAGATAGTAGCAAATGCATTATCAAATTTTAAAAAGCTGCGGAATCTGTTAGCGCTGCAGAATCTGTTGGCGCTCTACAAATAACCGATAATAATAATAATAAAAATCAGTTAAGTAACCCGTCTCTGAAATCAAAATTGTGAGTTGTTTTCAAATATATTTGATATTAATTTTGTTGGATGTTTTATTTCTCTTCTTTTCTGCATAAAATTCAAGATGGTGCTAAGTGGCATAACATGTAAAAAATGTGTGGGAAGGAACCAACCACTCAAGTTTTATCAAATAAAAATACCCACAGTACCTATTTCACCAGATTTTGATCAAATAGACAAACCATAAATCCTCTCAGATCATAAAGGTGGGGTGCCCAATGCAATAAAAGCATAAATATTCTCAGCAGTGAGAGGAAATAGTATTGCATTGTTAGGCATACTGATACTTCAATATACAAAGTGAAGAATTTGCCATTAATATAAAACTTAACTTTTATTATAATTATTAAAAACATATTTTGATAAAAAAGGCTTCAATTAAAAATGTATTAAAACATATATAATATACATGAAATCTTCCCTTATGTTAAATCAATTAAACTTAATATACTACTCCAGAGCTCGACAAACTTGGCCAACTAAGTGCCAGTGGTGCCTCAAAAATGGTCTCTGGCGCTAAATTAATTGCAACATGGTTAAATTCCATTCTGAAATTAGATAACCCAGACCAGGAGACCAGGTAGGCTTCACTTTAGGAAGACAGGAACCTGGTAAGACTTCTTAACATCTTTATGGAGGCCCATCAACTCAGTCAGCAGTGTGTTACCCTCTTATTAGATGCTGAAAAGGCATTTGACAAAGTTGATTTGAGTTATATGCTGGCAGTGCTATGTAGATTTAGGTTTTCTGACTTAACCTTCGGGCCTCTATTGCTGCCCTTTAGCTGCGATCCAGGGAGTTAGTTTTTGCTCTTCCCCTTTCTCAATCACTTATGGAAGCTATCAGGATTGCCCCCTATTGCCCCTGTTATTTGCATTGCTAATGGAGCCCCTGGCAGAGGCAATTTTGAGTTCTTAAGATATTGCAGGAGTTTCCTTGCATAATACTTTTTGCTGATGACTTGACTGTGATGGTATCTAAACCAACCTCACCTATTCCAGCTTTATTTGACTTATTAAATGCATTCAGATCTATTAGCTATTACAAACTTAACCTCACAAAAACTAAAGCATATACCATCCATGTACTGGCAGTAGAGCTATCAGATTTGCTGTCTAAATATCCTTTCACCTGGTTGTCTGAAAAAAATAAACATCTCGGAGTATATCTATCTCATAGTATACCAAAAATTATTTTATTTAACTTTGTTTTACTATAACAGAACACACAGACAAGACATTTTTGGATTTCAAAGGTGTGTTTATAATAAAGTAAATAGTGCAGTCAAATTTTTTCTTCTTTGTATAACAGAACATATAAGTCCTTTTGGGACACACTAACGGCTAGATTTGGAGTTTTGTCGGTAACGACCCGAAAAGCTAACGCCGGCTTTTTTCTGGCCGCACCATAAAAATAACTCTGGTATTGAGAGTCCACATAAAGGCTGCGTTAGGCTCCAAAAAAGGAGCGTAGAGCATATTTAACGCAGCTTCAACTCTCGATACCAGAGTTGCTTACGCAAGCGGCCAGCCTCAAAAACGTGCTCGTGCACGATTCCCCCATAGGAAACAATGGGGCTGTTTGAGCTGAAAAAAAAACCTAACACCTGCAAAAAAGCCACGTTCAGCTCCTAACGCAGCCCCATTGTTTGCTATGCGGAAACACTTCCTACGTCTGCACCTAACACTCTAACATGTACCCCGAGTCTAAACACCCCTAACCTTACACTTATTAACCCCTAATCTGCCGCCCCCGCTATCGCTGACCCCTGCATATTATTATTAACCCCTAATCTGCCGCTCCGTAAACCGCCGCTACTTACATTATCCCTATGTACCCCTAATCTGCTGCCCTAACATCGCCGACCCCTATATTATATTTATTAACCCCTAATCTGCCCCCCACAACGTCACCTCCACCTGCCTACACTTATTAACCCCTAATCTGCCGAGCGGACCTGAGCGCTACTATAATAAAGTTATTAACCCCTAATCCGCCTCACTAACCCTATAATAAATAATATTAACCCCTAATCTGCCCTCCCTAACATCGCCGACACCTAACTTCAATTATTAACCCCTAATCTGCCGACTGGAGCTCACCGCTATTCTAATAAATGTATTAACCCCTAAAGCTAAGTCTAACACTAACACCCCCCTAAGTTAAATATAATTTAAATCTAACGAAATTAATTAACTCTTATTAAATAAATTATTCCTATTTAAAGCTAAATACTTACCTGTAAAATAAATCCTAATATAGCTACAATATAAATTATAATTACATTGTAGCTATTTTAGGATTAATATTTATTTTACAGGCAACTTTGTAATTATTTTAACCATGTACAATAGCTATTAAATAGATAAGAACTATTTAATAGTTACCTAGTTAAAATAATAACAAAATTACCTGTAAAATAAATCCTAACCTAAGTTACAATTAAACCTAACACTATACTATAATTAAATAAAATACCTACAATTACCTACAATTAAACCTAACACTACACTATCAATAAATTAATTAAATACAATATGTAAA
The DNA here is from genome assembly GCF_027579735.1 of Bombina bombina. NCBI lineage: Eukaryota > Metazoa > Chordata > Amphibia > Anura > Bombinatoridae > Bombina > Bombina bombina. The sequence continues at coordinate 568,966,741 of NC_069501.1, forward strand.
AATAACTACAATGAAATAAACTAACTAAAGTACAAAAAATAAAAAAGAACTAAGTTACAAAAAATAAAAAAATATTTACAAACATAAGAAAAATATTACAACAATTTTAAACTAATTACACCTACTCTAAGCCCCCTAATAAAATAACAAAGACCCCCAAAATAAAAAATGCCCTACCCTATTCTAAATTACTAAAGTTCAAAGCTCTTTTACCTTACCAGCCCTGAACAGGGCCCTTTGCGGGGCATGCCCCAAGAAGTTCAGCTCTTTTTCCTGTAAAAAAAAACATACAATACCCCCCCCCCAACATTACAACCCACCACCCACATACCCCTAATCTAACCCAAACCCCCCTTAAATAAACCTAACACTAAGCCCCTGAAGATCATCCTACCTTGTCTTCACCTCACCAGGTATCACCGATCCGTCCTGGCTCCAAAATCTCATCCAACCCAAGCGGGGGCTAGACATCCATCATCCGGTGGCTGAAGAGGTCCAGAAGAGGCTCCAAAGTCTTCATCCTATCCGGGAAGAAGAGTAGATCCGGACCGGCAACCATCATCTTCCAAGCGGCATCTTCTATCTTTATCCGATGAGGACCGGCTCCATCCTGAAGACCTCCGACGCGGACCCATCTTCATCCGGCGACGTCCAACTGAAGAATGACGGTTCCTTTAAGGGACGTCATCCAAGATGGCGTCCCTCGAATTCCGATTAGCTAATAGGATTCTATCAGCCAATCGGAATTAAGGTAGGAATATTCTGATTGGCTGATGGAATCAGCCAATCAGAATCAAGATCAATCCGATTGGCTGATCCAATCAGCCAATCAGATTGAGCTCGCATTCTATTGGCTGATCGGAACAGCCAATAGAATGCGAGCTCAATCTGATTGGCTGATTGGATCAGCCAATCGGATTGAACTTGATTCTGATTGGCTGATTCCATCAGCCAATCAGAATATTCCTACCTTAATTCCGATTGGCTGATAGAATCCTATCAGCCAATCGGAATTCGAGGGACGCCATCTTGGATGACGTCCCTTAAAGGAACTGTCATTCTTCAGTTGGACGTCGCCGGATGAAGATGGGTCCGCGTCGGAGGTCTTCAGGATGGAGCCGGTCCTCATCGGATGAAGATAGAAGGTGCCGCTTGGAAGATGATGGTTGCCGGTCCGGATCTACTCTTCTTCCCGGATAGGATGAAGACTTTGGAGCCTCTTCTGGACCTCTTCAGCCACCGGATGATGGATGTCTAGCCCCCGCTTTTTTGGAGCCAGGACGGATCGGTGATACCTGGTGAGGTGAAGACAAGGTAGGATGATCTTCAGGGGCTTAGTGTTAGGTTTATTTAAGGGGGGTTTGGGTTAGATTAGGGGTATGTGGGTGGTGGGTTGTAATGTTGGGGGGGGGGGTATTGTATGTTTTTTTTACAGGAAAAAGAGCTGAACTTCTTGGGGCATGCCCCGCAAAGGGCCCTGTTCAGGGCTGGTAAGGTAAAAGAGCTTTGAACTTTAGTAATTTAGAATAGGGTAGGGCATTTTTTATTTTGGGGGTCTTTGTTATTTTATTAGGGGGCTTAGAGTAGGTGTAATTAGTTTAAAATTGTTGTAATATTTTTCTTATGTTTGTAAATATTTTTTTATTTTTTGTAACTTAGTTCTTTTTTATTTTTTGAACTTTAGTTAGTTTTTTTCATTGTAGTTATTTGTACATATTGTATTTAATTAATTTATTGATAGTGTAGTGTTAGGTTTAATTGTAGGTAATTGTAGGTATTTTATTTAATTTATTTATTGCTAGTGTAGTGTTAGGTTTAATTGTAACTTAGGTTAGGATTTATTTTACAGGTAAATTTGTAATTATTTTAACTAGGTAGCTATTAAATAGGTCTTAACTATTTAATAGCTATTGTACCTGGTTAAAATAATTACAAAGTTGCCTGTAAAATAAATATTAATCCTAAAATAGCTACAATGTAATTATAATTTATATTGTAGCTATATTAGGATTTATTTTACAGGTAAGTATTTAGCTTTAAATAGGAATAATTTATTTAATAAGAGTTAATTAATTTTGTTAGATTTAAATTATATTTAACTTAGGGGGGTGTTAGTGTTAGGGTTAGACTTAGCTTTAGGGGTTAATACATTTATTAGAATAGCGGTGAGCTCCGGTCGGCAGATTAGGGGTTAATGTTTGAAGTTAGGTGTCGGCGATGTTAGGGAGGGCAGATTAGGGGTTAATACTATTTATTATAGGGTTAGTGAGGCGGATTAGGGGTTAATAACTTTATTATAATAGCGGAGCGGTCCGCTCGGCAGATTAGGGGTTAATAAGTGTAGGCAGGTGGAGGCGACGTTGAGGGCGGCAGATTAGGGGTTAATAAATATAATATAGGGGTCGGCGGTGTTAGGGGCAGCAGATTAGGGGTACATAGCTATAATGTAGGTGGCGGCGCTTTGCGGTCGGCAGATTAGGGGTTAATTATTGTAGGTAGCTGGCGGCAACGTTGTGGGGGGCAGGTTAGGGGTTAATAAATATAATACAGGGGTCGGCGGTGTTAGGGGCAGCAGATTAGGGGTACATAGGGATAATTTAGCTGGCGGCGCTTTGCGGTCGGCAGATTAGGGGTTAAAAAAAATAAATCGAGTGTCGGCGATGTGGGGGGACCTCGGTTTAGGGGTACATAGGTAGTTTATGGGTGTTAGTGTACTTTAGAGTACAGTAGTTAAGAGCTTTATGAACCGGCGTTAGCCCAGAAAGCTCTTAACTACTGACTTTTTTCTGCGGCTGGAGTTTTGTCGTTAGATTTCTAACGCTCACTTCAGAAACGACTCTAAATACCGGAGTTAGGAAGATCCCATTAAAAAGATAGGATACGCAATTGACGTAAGGGGATCTGCGGTATGGAAAAGTCGCGGCTGAAAAGTGAGCGTTAGACCCTTTTTCTTCTGTTAAGTGTGATCAGTCCACGGGTCATCATTACTTCTGGGATATTACTCCTCCCCAACAGGAAGTGCAAGAGGATTCACCCAGCAGAGTTGCATATAGCCCCTCCCCTCTACGTCACCCCCAGTCATTCTCTTGCACCCAACGACTAGATAGGATGTGTGAGAGGACTATGGTGATTTTATTTAGTTTTATTTCTTCAATCAAAAGTTTGTTATTTTTTAATAGCACCGGAGCGTGTTATTCCTTCTCTGG